>NW_018128162.1:496686-506993 GCF_001952655.1 Monopterus albus
CTTACTTAATCTCTGTCCATTAACCACTGATAATCAGCGCTCAATTGACCATATTTATCCAACACAACGAACATGGAACAGTACAACAGGTAAACATCAAGACAAACATGGACCACGTAATCAGAATAGTCACTCCACGGTATCCTGCAAACACATAAAACAAATTATTCACAACAGTTAAGTCATGGTGTTAGTTTTACATTATAATAACAGCAGTGCTTTCTCCGCCTGTGAAATAAACCACGTTATAGTTTGTCTCTCACACACTTTTGGGACAATCACTCCTGCAATTGAATATATACATTATTAGACAAAGGAGATAGTCACAGTCTTAAGTCAGTCATTGTGGCCACCAGATACAGTCAGTCAGAGCTTAGAGTCCACAGTTGGGTCGGTCATTTCTCCTGTGCACGTTCACAACGCCACCTTGAAATTTTCCTGCCATGTTTTCCTTTGTTTTTCATCCTGCCTCAAAACCTACTGCAACTTGTTTTAAAACCCAAATAAATTACTCATATTAGCTGGAGCGCCTTTACAGCCTCCAAAAGTCTCTCTTGCACACCTTCCTGTTCACTCTCCATCTGTTACTCTGCCCTATTACATCATACTTTGCACTTCCTCTTTCTCTACCCTGCTCAACAGAAGCAATAGCTTTTCCTTACTGCCATCTCTTGGCACCCTATCATCTTTCTGTAGTTTTCTGAAAAAATGTCTCATATTGTTTCACCTTTTTTGCTTCTCTGACTCCTTCATACCACTTTCAATTTGTGTTTTATTGTAATTTCACCATTCTCTGATACTTTCTTCCTCCTGTAAATCACTTCTACCAAGTTCTTTGTCAAATTCTCCCTCCATTACTCCACAATACAAGGTCAAAAATACAAGTTCTTTTTATTAATATATGTTCCCCTTGACTTAGTGTGTGAATGACTCCATCGGTCAACTTGACAGATCTACGAGACAAGCTTCTAGATCAAACAATTTTGGTCCGGTCTCGTACTGGGGGTTAATTTCCAATCTTGTCAAGTCTTTTAATTCATACTCAAAAATCAAGCTAAGTTAATATTACTAACAATCATTAGTGTTAGCTATACAACAGTAACGTTAACAATACTTGATGTGAAGGAAACAGAAATTGATCAGAGACCGCTTCCATGTTTAAGCTTTATTTTTTCACGTCGTTCAGGCAACCGTTGTGTCCCTGGGTAACCCTAGTCTCCTAAGGGGATGCTAGCCGTTGCCTTCGTGGATTAATTAATACATGACATCCAAACACTAGTTCCACAAACCCCTTCACATTGCTAAACTTTATTTATAACACAGTCCTCTGTAGCCACACCTTTGTATCCATTGCATACATAACAATAAAAATAAACTCAGTTGTTATTTTATTGCTAGTTTGGCATATTAGGGCTCCAGTAGGATTAGAGCAGTGATCGCATCTAACAGGATACCTAACCATATAATAAATGTGATCAAATCCCATTGGGGTGCGCCTTGTGATTTATTTGCATGATGGCCACTTACCTGAGAAGAACCCAGGATGGGAATATGCCTCATTGAATAGAGACTGAACTGAAAATTTGTTTCAGAGATCATAACTAATAAATGTCGAGGTAAGTATGATTTATCCAAGATGAAGTTTAAAAAGTGATTTGTAAACTTCATTGTTTTTTTGTTTTGTTTTTTATTGTGTGTTTTCTCTGGCTATGCAGAAGTTGAAAATGCTAAGCGGGGACTTCAAGGAGGACAGTCGGCTTACAACATCGGCACAATCCACTCCTGGTAGCACCCCTTTTCTCACCCCCTCCGTCGCCCCCTGTGTTAGTCCCCACACCTCACCGACTGTTAATCGCAGGTAGGCACTGGGCAGCTGAAAGGTTTTGCTTGTGCAGTTTGTTTGTTTTTTTGTTTTTTTTATCTAAACCTAGATCCAAAATATTACATTGAAATTGGTGGAAATGGAAGTCCTTATGGTAACATTTCATTTTCCAACACAGCACATATGATATGCCATATGGTATAACCTTCACATGTTTACTTGTATGTTTATATCTTGCTCTTGTTTGGTGGCAGTAAGATAAGATGAACCATTATTAGTCCCACAGCTGGGAAATTCAAAAGGCTACAGCAGCAAATGAATAGAAACAAGGCACTCAGTGGTAAAAGTAGGAAAAGTAACAGACAAGTTATTATCAATATAATAATAAAAAGTAAGTCTAATATTTGCATATATAGGAAGAGGAGCTGGTTCCAGCTGGACTGCTTTGCTCTGTTTCTTTGCATACAAGATAAACTGTCTAATGCACCAGAAATATTTATTTATTCCTAATTCCTGAAGCACTTACTCCATTTAGAACAACACCAACAAAAGAAGGGCATCCTTGCAATCCAAAACCAAAAAAACTCTAATGCTAATCATGCTACTTGCAGAGTGCACCATACTCCTAAGCTGGACCAGAAACACTGTGCATCCCTTAGCCTGCACCAGCTGGGTCCTGCACCTTTGCTTGCCACCCCAGAGTTCAGTCCAAACCCTAGCACAGATATGGGAGGAAATGAGGGAAGAGGAGGAGGAGAGTGGTGGAGCTTCTTTGGAACTCGGTCTGTGGTACAGAAGTCCCCCACTGACCCTGGATCTGAAACCAGCAGAGGTGAGGTTTTATACCCAGTCCCTGCATCGGGATCTTGACTGCATTTCAGTATATTTTTACAGTATTAATGCACAGTACATCTGTACATCACTTCAGCGAGGATGCCAGAAAAGCAAGACTTTTAGGGAATGTTGAAGTTACTCTATAATGATGATAGCAAAGCATCAGTGACATCCTCCACTTCCTCCTCACTCCTGCAGGCTTTACACTGCAGTCCTACTTTGGCATGCAGAAGTCCTCTACCATGGACGGCACCAACACTCAGGTCAACCTCGATGTACAGGACCCTGCCAACTTCATGCCCCCCAAAATTGATATCTCGGGCGTTGAGGCAAAGCAGGCACCCCCGCGGGCACACAAACTTAAACCTCGGGACATGAACGTTTTAACACCTTCAGGGTTCTGAAGCCAGACCAGCTGTATCGTTACACCTGTGTACCACATTCTGAGCAGTTCCTTTATTTCTATCTGGTTGCTCTTTTGACTGTCTTGCCTTTCTTTGTCTCCTCTGCCTTGCTGCACATTCACTGAGGACCACTTGCTCACTGGCCCCCAAGACTTCACCACTCATACCTCCTCAGATGGATTGTTACTTTCTCATACTCCACAGCATCCTCTTCCTGTTTCTTCCAACTTGTTTCAGATAAAACACCATATCATGTAACCTCATTGTCATCCCATAAGATGGTAGTGCTTTGTATTATTGTTGTTGTTTTGTCACATAATAGTTGCTTTGGCCTGCATTGCCTTGCTTGTTATTCCTTTGCTTAAGTTGATGACTTTTGCTGCCTCCTGTGCTATAACTAACTAGTTATTTCAGATCATAACGCTCAGTTGCCTCATTTGTAATTTTTTAATAAGCTCAGAAATATAGTTGTGTAGTGCTTGTCTCTGTTAGCATGCAGAGTATTGTGTGGTATGACTGTGCCTAAGCAGGTAACGTGTTTGCATTTGGCATTATTGTTATCTAAGTTAAGGTTTGGAGGTTTTTATGATGTGGAAGACCATGTATTTTATTTTATGACAGAGTATGAGTGCTGACCCGAAGTGTTTTTTTGTTTTTTTTTTTACTGTTTTTTGGTTTTTTTGTTTTTTTTATTTCATTCTGTGTGTTTTTATGGAAATCTGCTTGAAATTGACATTCTTCATTCTAAATAGGTAGTACGTATGTTGTGTTGACATTTTTCACACATCTTTATACATCACAACATTGCTTTAGTGTCTTAAATGATTCACAGAATTGAAGTGGCCATTTTCTGTTGTGTGTGTGTGTCTCACAATCCATAAACCTAATGTTTTAATTTTTTTAAAGTTGATCAATTCCAGTAAGTTATTGCACAAGGGGGGTTGTCTCTCACTTTAAATTGTAAATAAATCTGACAGTAAGAAGCAAAAGTGTTTTTCTTGGTTGTTTGCTTTTTGTTTTAGTACAGATAGTGGGCAGGCCTCCCTACTTCCATATTTTACTGTGCACTCAGTTATGATAGAGATGCATGCCATGAATATTGACAACTATGCATTATAAGATAACACTATTTTTTGATAGGCATGAAGGTATTTTTAGTGTTAACTGGTGGTTTTTTTGCTTGAAATGAGAATAGCTGTGTTTATATTTGATAATCCCAGGATTTTTTTGGTTGCAAAAAATTATTTTTTTGTACTATGTCAAACTACAGTAGAATGTGATCTAGGCATTATAAAATAGATGTCATTTTCACATAAATTCTTGGTGTAATTTATTCAAGATAAAGTCACCATTTAAACAATTATATATGTATATTTCCATTATCATGGAAAAAAATCAACTGGCGCCAAACCAGTTCGAGCCCAGGCCGACCCGGGGCCATTCTGTGTGGAGTTTGCATGTTCTCCCTGTGCCTGCGTGGGTTCTCTCCTGGTACTCTGGCTTCCTCCCTCAGTCCAAAGACATGCAGCTGAGGTTGATTGGCGACTCTAAATTGCCCCTAGGAGTGAGCGTGGGTGTGTGTGGTTGTTTGTCAGCCCTGTGATAGACTGGCGACCTGTCAGGGTGGACCCCACCTCTTACCCAATGTTAGCTGGGACTGGCTCCAGCCACACTGTTCAGGAATAAGTGCTATAGATAATGGATGGATGGATGATAGAATAATTGATTTTGCAAATGTTCAACTGCACTCTTTGGACAGAAGATGGCGCAGTTAACACATTCAACATGAAATCACGAGTTGTTGCAAAAGTTTCCTTCTTAGTAGTTAATCTTTTATATTCACTATAATTCTCAGAGCAAAAGCATGTATGCTGCAGTCAAATGATGTATTACATATAAACGGAAAATTAATTTAGCCACACAGGTATGAAGGGCAGATGTGAGAAGAACCTGGAGGAGAATGTGCCTGTCTAGTGACTAATCTACCAGCTCATCTGACGAGTACACAGATTTAATTAGTCTTGTACTGCTGTTGTCAGAAAGATTGATGATCTTTATAATAGCAATTATCAACAACAGCACATGATAAGTGAATATTGTCTCCTAACCAAAGCCCCCCTCTCCACATCAAAGCAAACATCTAGGCCATCAGAAATCAAGCCGGTGGGGAGAAACAGCAAGGAGTAGGGCTTCCACAACCCCCTACCCCCACCCCCAGCCCTTAAAGCCACTAACTCCTAAGGTTTACTGCCTTGCCAAAGCTCTCAGCAGTTTGTCTGATGCTCTCTCTTTCTTTGTGTGTGTGTGTGTGATAGATTTATTACATAGTGCGCCTCTTGCTTTCATTACAGAAAGACAACAATGCTAATCTTTCTTTGACTTGAGGCAAATCTTTACTATCTCAGCAGAGATATAAACCTCACACTGAGCATCAAGAAGATGAAGGAAATAATCAGTGACTTCAAAAAGAAGAAGGAGGCTCTCTCCGCTCAGTTCATTAAAGGAGGGGAAGTGGAGAGGGCCTCCAGTTTTAAGTTCCTACAGGCTTACTTTACAGAGGACCTCACCTGGACTGTCAGTTCTACAGCTATACCTAAGAATGCTCATCAGTTCTTAAAAAGACCATCTTGTCTGTAAAACTACTCACAGCCTTTTATCACTGAGAGTGTTTTAACATACTGTATTGCAGCTTGGTACATAGACTGCACAGAATCAGGATCAGAAAATACTCCAGAGTCATCAAGACTTCTGAGAAATTATTGCCTGTATTGGAGGGCATCTTTACAACGTGTTATTTATGCTGAGCTAACAATATCCTTGAGGACGGTACACACCCCTCCCATCAGCTCTTTCCACCTTTGCCCTCCAGTACGTGCTACAGTGGCCCCAGATAGAAGACTTTAGAGTTTGGCACTGGAAAATAAAGCTTGTCTTTGAAAACAAAACTGAGAAAAACAAAACCATAACTGAAAAAACAAACACTGGCATTGAAGCATTTGTATTGGAAAAAAAACACACTGGTATTTAAAAAAAAAAAAGCATTATTACTGGGAAAATGGCTTCAGATTTTTTGTCAACATAAGTCTGTTTTAATGCCAAAGATGTGTCTTTTAGTGACAATCTTCAGATTGTCACCAAAGTTTTTTTCTTTCAGTTTCACTTCTCCGTCTCTGTTTTGGCGTGGAGGGGAGGGCTTTGAGGGGTGGGGCTAAGGAGAGTGTGATTTGCATACACTAGTTGAGATCCATGAAGGGAGGCCAGCCCTCTCCCTCGAGCCGCTGTCCACATCGAGGCCTCTGTCTGCCAAACTCCTTGCCGGGAAGACTATCAGGACTGATCACTAAGAGCCACTTATTATGAGTGTATAACTGACAGAACTGGCTACTTACCTGATACTGCTGCTTGTTCTTATGTTGTCCACTTTTATTAGGGTTCACTTAACTTAACTTATATATTTATATTTTTAATTATATGAATGTGAGGGAGGGTTGTCTATTGAGTGTGTGTATGTATCGTTTCATGCAGACAAAGGCCTGTCAATCAAAAGCCAGGTGTGGACAGTCATTAGTGGCAAATGAAGTTGTTATTACCGTAATACAGTGGTTGGAAGCTATAAGAAAGCACAGCTATGGAGAGATAGCCAAAACTACAAACACAACCAGTGATTCAGTCACAGGTCACATGTCTGTTAGAGGCCAGCACATAAACAACTGAGTAGAGATGGCACTCTACTAACACTAATCCAAAAACGGTCGGCACACACAGCAAGACAGCAGGGCAAGAGAGACAGTGGGTGGGGTAGTGTAGTGTGGACAGAGTAAGTGAGAGCAAAGGGTGGAGTGCACCAGCAGCCATGACATAATACAAATGGCTCTTTTTCCGCATTCGACATGACGTGAGCCCCCACCGACCATCACCACCCCACCCCCGAATTCTCTGCTCTCCACCCCCAACTTTGGCTTAATCCCACACAAATCATTTAGCTCACTCACAGATGTGCGATGGCAAGCAACACCCTGCCAGAGTGACCATTCCCCAAAACAAACACTGCGGTTTCATCTGCAGTCCGACATGACACGCTCATGAACTCAGCCATATTTTTCAAACACTGGTCTGGCTAAATTCCTCAAGAATACAACCATTCATCCACAGACCGTATTTTAATTGCTCACATCCGTGTGGCATGGCTTTGACTCACTGGTCTGGTTAAACCACCCCAGTGTAGGCACCTAAACAGAAAACAACGCCATGTGACGGCAAGCCACGCTGTTCAGCTTGCTCCACAGATGCTGCTTTATGTGTATTAATTTTACAGTTTGTTTTGCAGTCTAAATGTGCACTGTATAAAGTCCAGTTTTAAAAAGGAGTGTGTGACCTCTTATCTAGTAGCTACACAGGAGGGGTAGGAACATTTTATGTCAGAGTGACTCCAGGAATATGCCGCGAAATCCTTTCACCGGTCCTTGAGTGCATACATGTACATTCCGTGAGAGGGATTTTGTAATAAACTGGGTAGTTATGTTCATGTGGCAATAAATTCTTTTAAAGGCTCCTGTGACGCAAACATTTTTGAAGACTTGACAATGAATTTTTTATGACACACTAAAGACAGTGATAAGATGAAGAAGACATTATTCCAGGTATTACAATTAATTGTAGCTTCTAAGTTATGTATACAGTATGTATGGCCTATTAAACTCACAACTTTTTGCTGCTTGTGTTACAAACATCACAGCCCATGACGATGACTAATGTGTTGTTTTTTCAGAGGTAATCTAATGACATGAACAGCTGGTGACAGCCCTTAACAAGGGACTTGGAGGGGGTCCCTTTTGACGTTTGCTGCTGGGTGGGTTCTCTACGCCGTATGATACACTGTCTGACTCCAGAACCACATCTGGGGCTGATTCACGGTGATGTGGCCCGGAAGGGAACACACCAAGCTGAGGGGAGCTTGCTGGCGGGGTGGGGTGTTGGGGTCGGGGGGTACACAGGGACCTCAGTAGAGCTGATGCCTGCCTTCAGAAAGCTACTGTATCCTGCTCAAGTAAACATAAATCATTCCTATGGTATCTGGCAATAGAGTTACAGTGTTATGGCTATCAACACAGATGTCACATACCAGTTGCGTAATAACAAACTGCTGCACCACATAAATAATGAAGACATGACCTCTGTCACAGTGTCTCGTGTCCTTGAAAATTCCCTGCCGAGAAAGTTAGAAGTTAAAAAGCTAGAAAATGCATGTGGCTGCAAGTAACATATACTGAAGGCTGTTAGTTTCAATATCCTGCAGGCAAGAAATAGTGTATGAAAAACACAAATAAGCAAACAAAAAAGTGACAGCTGTTGGTATGACAAAAAAAATCTGGCCTAAAGTCCTTTGTTCCAAAATATAGTGCTCACTGCACTGTTTCTGGGGCAGCAGCATGCTAAGTGAATCATATTCATGTATGTTTTTTGTGTGTTTGTCATTCTTGTTTTGCTTGTTTGTTTATGTATGCACATGCAGGGAATGATGGTGATGTGGAGGGAGATAGCCTTTGCGCACCGCACTGTTTTGTATTATTCATTGTGCTTTTGGAAAAACTGAACAAACACTTAACTTAAAACGTTACCTGTTTTAAATAACCCAGTTTCTAGCCTAGGGACAGCCGTGTGTTTGTCTCTGCGCTGTTCATCAGACATTCTCCTGCTATCCCCCACCAAGAAAGTGAGAGAGAAACAGAGTGGAGGAGATTCCCTTCAACAAAGTCTTAACAGTCAGCTGGAGGTGCTCAGCTCACCAGAGCTACATCCGTTTGAGACACTCATACCCTGAACATTCACATACATACCCAGAGAGCTAAAGCTTCACTGTGTGTACATCCCTGCCTGTGTGTGTGTGTGTGTGTGTGTGTGTGTGTGTGTGTGTGTGTGTGTGTGTGCGTGTGTGGCTTGAAAGTGAAACTTTATTGTGTGTGAAATGATTCATATTTGGATGTGCTACTATAAGATGTTAGTTAACACCCAAGACACATGTTGTGCAATTGACTAAAGTGCATCACATTTTCTAATCTAAATGACGCGGCCCAGGCTGTAATGTTTCCTTATGGAGTCGTGTTGAAGGTTAAGATGTTTCCATCCTCATTTATCTCCAAGACTTGGCTATACTGATTATTCTTTATCATCATTCAAACAGATACATGTGTCATCATTATTAAAACTCTGACTTAGGTTCATCGTTCTCTTCACTATTCATGTATTATATTCAAATATTTAGCAATGGCTAACAACATCTTTTTTTAATAAATTCATATCAGACTATTTTTTTTTGAGTGAGAAAGTAAATGAATGAATAGACTGTTTGTTTTTATGTGTGGTTATCAGACATTCTTGGCTGCTGTTGCTGTGGGCTCACCCTCACTGCACACACAAAAGCAAAAAGTCCAAATGAATTAAATATTGAACTTCCTCCAAATTCCTTGATAAGCCACAGCAAAACCTCCCTGTTTGCCTATCATTTTATATACTGCTTATCATGAAGAGGGTCACAGGGAGGCTGGAACCAATCCCAGCTGACATTAGGCAAAAGGCGGGGTCCACCCTGAACAGGTCACCAGTCTATCATAGGGCTGACACTTAGAGACAGACAACCACACACGCACACATGCACTCCTACGGGCAATTTAGAGTCGCCAGTCAACTCAAGCTGCATGTCTTTGGACTGTGGGAGGAAGCCACGTAGGCACTGGGAGAACATGCAAAGTCCACACAAAAAGGCCCTGGGTTGACTTAGGCTTGAACCCAGAACCTTTTATCTGTAGGGGCGACAACGCTAACCACTGTTCCACCATGCCACTCCCTTAATTGTACCTATTAATCCTTTAAGCCAGGAGCCAAATGTGATTCTTGCACATCTACTGTACACCTGAATGCATGTCAACATATAATACAAAAAAGATGCCCACATGTAAAAGCAGGGGGAAATTTTTAACCCAAACATGGAAATACAGTTTACTTTTTGTACACTCACAATGGCTCATCCCTGTTCGTCTTCATTGTGATCACGTATGATGTACTGTAGTTTGGGAAAAGCGAGGTGAGGCATGTGATTTGGCCAGACACTCACATTCCTCAAGTAGAGACGTGGACAATAAGTGGACAGGGAGAACACACAAGCACCCATTTCATACTTTTCTGATTCAGGTTCTGTGCCTTTCTTTGTCATTTTTATAGGCTTTCCTTCCCACACACACTCTTTTACA
>NW_018128162.1:507016-520085 GCF_001952655.1 Monopterus albus
CCCATCTAACTGAGATACAGGCAGAGACTGAGATAAGCAGTGTCTCTGACGCTGTCTCTGCCTCTCACTGACACCTTCCATATGGTTTTAAATATGGAATACTGCAGCTGAAATGTAGATTAAATCAATTATCCAACCACAGTTTACATAAGAATTTAATCTGCCTCGCACAAAAGCACACTAAGCACAGGCAATAAACCCATATAATTCTGTCCAGGTCAAATAGTTCCTCTCATTTATTATTGCTCTAAATGTTGCCTTGGCATCAGATCTGAGCTCTGGCAGGACCTTAGCACAAGAAAAACTAGAGGCAGAATGAGCAATCAAAGTGATAAGGCTGGAAATTATAGTGAGTGCATGACTGTTTCTTCCTTCTGTCAAATTGTTCTCCTGGTTTAACAAGCTCCTGAATAATACATAATCAAAAAGTACCTGAGTACATGACCTAAGCCTTTCACTTTGTTTCATCATTGTTTTGGATTACTTTGTCTACTGTTTCTTCTTGGTGTCTCCCTAAATCCAAATCAATATCCTCACCTTGAGAGGTGGAACCAGACAAAGTACGGGACTGGCAGACGGGGGGGCTGTAAGGTGGGTACAACAACAAACATGGTAGATTCCTCAGGTAATACAGCCACAAGGAACTTGAACTTTGTACCAGAAGTTGTTTGAGACATAATAAAGTGATGACAGTAAGGCACCTAAAAACACCCAGAAACAATGGTTCATATATCAGGTAACAAAAAGCACAAATAGCAGATCCACACTTAAAGGTTGCACAACACTCCTTGATGCAGCGATTCAGAAATACACTTCTTTATTTTACATTTAGGTACCTCATATGTAAGTACAGTAAGCCTACAATTAAATATAACTTGCAAACAACTGTATAAGAATATAAATGGATTCCTTACTGTGTAGAAATAAATGTATAACATTTGCAACAGATTTACTTCAAAAATATTTCCCATATTTCTTTCAATTATATTCAGTTAATTCCAGGAAATGTATAGAGTGCACCAGATTTTCAACAGAGTTAAGAAAGCAGAGGTACTTTTTATTCAGACCAATAGGGTTTTTGTTTGGGGCTGCCAAAAAGATTTTGTGACGTCAAACTAACTACACCTCTTCTGCATCAGTAGACACAATAAGTAAATCTTGTTCCTTATTTTTTTACACTCTTCATCCACAGCCTAAACATTTGGTGTTACACACTTCAGGGCCCAACTTTAATCAAATAAATGACCCAAGAACAAACCACTGACGATTGCAAATAAGTATTTGCATAAGTCAAACTTGGCAGAGAAATGCCAAAGTATTTTTGTGTCTCAGTAAAAGCAGGCTCTTCAAGTCTGCTTAGATGAAGTGGTCCAGTACCTGAGGCAGCAGTGGCGCTAACAGGACAGAGGAGTTGTCAGAGAAGGAGGGGCCGCTGCCTCTACAGGAAACAATTTAAAGCATAGAGAGCTCGTGCCAGAGTGTGCAGTTGTGTTGGGTTAGATACAGGCGAAGCAGTGCGTCACAGCAGCCGGGACATTAAAAGTCGTTTTCTCACAGAAGGGTTTCCGACCACGACAGCAAAAAGTTGAGCCATGTGTGGTAAGGGTTTCTTTTTATCAGGTTAATATTGTTTGAAAACTTTCTGGAAGGGATCGTCTGTTACGATTCTGCAGTGCACGGTTGTATTATAACAGTGCCATGCGTATAATCCATCAAGCGAAGGAATTCGAAAAGTTATCTAATCTCTTACAACGATCGTTAAACCAATAAAAAAACTGTGGTTGGATAAATGTCTGTGTTTATGATGTCTGGATTCCCAACGAGCACAACAGCTACGTGTCACTGTTGTTGCTTCACAAAAGCGGACAACAGGACAGGCAGGTCCTACCAGTTACTCTAAAATTAAAAGAGGGATAGAAACACTGACGAACCTAACGCTGATTTATAGTGTGTCTTAGACCTTTTGACAGCCTCACATGTCCTACACTCGATCAGGGACGTTTAAAGCTCGAGGCTACATCTTTGAAGAGTCCTTCAACCCCTTCGTGTGTTTGCAAGGAGGAGGCGATAGGTTTTACCTCCTACCGGTAACACTACGCGCAATGTGCGTCCATCAATGGCCAGCTGTGTACCACTGGGAGAAGGGCTGCACACACACACACACACACACACACACACACAGGACATGCTATAATGAAACTACTGGGAGTGGTAATACACTGTAGACTATATGGACAAAATACCCAGCAGCCACATCTGCATGTTCAAGGTTATTTTAATTTAATATAAGAGCGCATCAGCTTGACTAACTCCTGTAAATAAATGCAATGCCATGTCAGGTTCTTATTATGACTGTTTATTCTTGTCCTTCCAAAGTGAATACATTTGATGATGACCAAGGCCATAAACATAATACATCCTGAAGGAAGCCAACCAGCCATATTCTTCTTTAATCACCACTAATGAACCACAGAGTGAATATTATTGTCACAAGGACGGTGTTGGCCACTGGTTGTTCCTGAATCTTTTATCTGCTGATTTCCAGGGGTTAGTTTGTGCACGAACAAGCAGGAACTGGATCCGGTAGGCTGCCTTTCAAATTGTGACCAGCACCTGTTTTGACAAACCCTGCCCGAAGTGTAATACTTTTTGTACAAGTGGCCATTTACAACAGCATACTGGGCTAAAATTAGAATAATTAAATGCAGTATAAAAGTAATTACATCACAACGTATCCAGCGCTGGTCACACTGGGTGCACATTCAGTGTAACGTTGGGGATCTATGAAAGAACAAAAAAGAAAATGTTCATCATGAACTGATATTCTGTGACCTCATAATTTACAAATTAAGCACTGATATCTATATTTAGCTTTAAGCAAAATGATTATACTTCTCTCAAGATATGAAAAAGGGGGTACTGTGCTTTTTGCAGCCATGTGAACTCTGCCAACACTGCTGACCACGTCAGGGGACTCAGGTTCTCTTTCTCTTTCTTCTTCTCTAAAAGGAATCTTTGCCTATCTGAATTACCGAGTGCCTCGCACCAGGAAGGAGGTATTTGAGACGCTGGTGAAGGGGCTGCAGAGACTGGAGTACAGAGGGTATGATTCAGCAGGTAAAACACTTGGCTTCTCAGCGCTATCACACATACACCAAACACAAAAGCTTATCGTATTCCCTGGCAGTATGTGTATTATGTCCTCTAGCCAACATGTCATAGTATTCAGGGCTTGAAGAAAAACAACTTGCCAGAGTCTTATAGAATTTGTGTTGACACCCTATAATCACGTCTTAAACACATAGTGATAGTTGAGCCGGCACTCCTTGAATTTTTAAACTCAACACGTCGGTGATGATATTTAAGTTAAAAGGCTATTTATAATTATCTTGATTTAAACAAAGAGAAACTGGTGTAACAGGTGGCACCTAAAGACACTTGCAAGAGTGGGCTGACTGCAGACACACCCTCAGTCATAAAAGCAGGAAGGAGATATGATTGCTAACAGTGTTGCTTGTATGAATAAAATAGTTACCAGGTCCGGCATCCTGGCACCTGACACTGTTTACACACACACACACACACACACTTTGTGTTGGTTCATCCTATTTGAGCAGGATGGAGCCACAGAGCGCAACAGTTCCTTTCATGCTTGTTTATCACAGCGCACAATAAATAATAGGCTACCTCAAATACTAAAACTTATTGAATAACCTACCCATCCTTCTTTGTAGTCAACTTCCCAGCTATCCTTTCTTGGTGAGGTGTGAAATTTGACCTGTCATCACTAACATTAGGAATTTGTGACAATTGTGTGTGTCCTTCTGTGCGACACTATGACAGTGTAAACCCTTCCTCCTCCCTGCATACAGGTGTTGCTGTGGATGGCCCTAACAAGACGCCCACTGGCATCAATGGCAACACCATCTGTTTGATCAAGAAAACAGGAAAGGTCAAGGCCCTGGACGAGGAGCTGTACAGTGGGTTTATGCACATATACACTATATTTATGACTGATTTATTTTGTGCATCAGTGATGGAGATAAGAATATTTTAATGTTTCTGGGTCAGTAATACATTTTTTTTGTTATCATCTTGAAACTCCAATTTTTTTTAAATAATATTTGATAGTGGCTGTTAGTTTTAGTGACTGTTCTCCATCAGCAGCAGAGGGCCCGTGTCATTGTCGCGGTTGTTTCAAAATCACATCACCTTGTGTATTTTTTTTTTCTTATTATTATTCGTTCCTCATCCAAACATATTAAAGAAATTCTTCAAAAGCACTATGCTCCCTTCACTGAACATGTGTTAGATTTAATGTGTTTTTAAGATGTGGCCTGGTCATGTCAGTAAAAGGGCTGATGTTCTGCTTTTCCTGTTCAGAAAAAGACACACTGGACCTGGATGAGAAGTTGTACACACACTTTGGCCTCGCTCACACTCGTTGGGCCACACACGGAGAGCCGAGTGCTGTCAACAGCCACCCTCATCGCTCTGACAAGAATAATGGTAATACTGTACTTATACATGTGCTGACACTGTCCAGTGGCCCATTCCCATTTCTCCCCCTTGCCCCTAGCACTTAGCCCTACTCCTCAGTTCTGCACATTCATGTGTAGGTATAAAGGTGTCCTGATACTCTTTAGGATGGAGGGGTAGGACGAGTTGGTGGAGCTACATATCCCTTCAAACCGAGGGTTTTCAGAGGCAGACTCATAACTGAGTGTTATGAGTTTAAATACAACAAAGGTTACCTCCTACACGCCTCAGACAAATCCACCAACATTCCCTCGTGTCAAAAACGTATTCCTGTCCTTCCATTTTTGTTATTTGCTGTTCAAAATTGCAGAGCGATGCTTAACAACCATGCAAGGGAAATCACCACAGCTGAAGATGATTCAGAATTTCAGACAAAACCCTGCCCGAAGTGTAATACTTTTTGTACAAGTGGCCATTTACAACAGCATACTGGGCTAAAATTAGAATAATTAAATGCAGTATAAAAGTAATTACATCACAACGTATCCAGCGCTGGTCACACTGGGTGCACATTCAGTGTAACGTTGGGGATCTATGAAAGAACAAAAAAGAAAATGTTCATCATGAACTGATATTCTGTGACCTCATAATTTACAAATTAAGCACTGATATCTATATTTAGCTTTAAGCAAAATGATTATACTTCTCTCAAGATATGAAAAAGGGGGTACTGTGCTTTTTGCAGCCATGTGAACTCTGCCAACACTGCTGACCACGTCAGGGGACTCAGGTTCTCTTTCTCTTTCTTCTTCTCTAAAAGGAATCTTTGCCTATCTGAATTACCGAGTGCCTCGCACCAGGAAGGAGGTATTTGAGACGCTGGTGAAGGGGCTGCAGAGACTGGAGTACAGAGGGTATGATTCAGCAGGTAAAACACTTGGCTTCTCAGCGCTATCACACATACACCAAACACAAAAGCTTATCGTATTCCCTGGCAGTATGTGTATTATGTCCTCTAGCCAACATGTCATAGTATTCAGGGCTTGAAGAAAAACAACTTGCCAGAGTCTTATAGAATTTGTGTTGACACCCTATAATCACGTCTTAAACACATAGTGATAGTTGAGCCGGCACTCCTTGAATTTTTAAACTCAACACGTCGGTGATGATATTTAAGTTAAAAGGCTATTTATAATTATCTTGATTTAAACAAAGAGAAACTGGTGTAACAGGTGGCACCTAAAGACACTTGCAAGAGTGGGCTGACTGCAGACACACCCTCAGTCATAAAAGCAGGAAGGAGATATGATTGCTAACAGTGTTGCTTGTATGAATAAAATAGTTACCAGGTCCGGCATCCTGGCACCTGACACTGTTTACACACACACACACACACACACTTTGTGTTGGTTCATCCTATTTGAGCAGGATGGAGCCACAGAGCGCAACAGTTCCTTTCATGCTTGTTTATCACAGCGCACAATAAATAATAGGCTACCTCAAATACTAAAACTTATTGAATAACCTACCCATCCTTCTTTGTAGTCAACTTCCCAGCTATCCTTTCTTGGTGAGGTGTGAAATTTGACCTGTCATCACTAACATTAGGAATTTGTGACAATTGTGTGTGTCCTTCTGTGCGACACTATGACAGTGTAAACCCTTCCTCCTCCCTGCATACAGGTGTTGCTGTGGATGGCCCTAACAAGACGCCCACTGGCATCAATGGCAACACCATCTGTTTGATCAAGAAAACAGGAAAGGTCAAGGCCCTGGACGAGGAGCTGTACAGTGGGTTTATGCACATATACACTATATTTATGACTGATTTATTTTGTGCATCAGTGATGGAGATAAGAATATTTTAATGTTTCTGGGTCAGTAATACATTTTTTTTGTTATCATCTTGAAACTCCAATTTTTTTTAAATAATATTTGATAGTGGCTGTTAGTTTTAGTGACTGTTCTCCATCAGCAGCAGAGGGCCCGTGTCATTGTCGCGGTTGTTTCAAAATCACATCACCTTGTGTATTTTTTTTTTCTTATTATTATTCGTTCCTCATCCAAACATATTAAAGAAATTCTTCAAAAGCACTATGCTCCCTTCACTGAACATGTGTTAGATTTAATGTGTTTTTAAGATGTGGCCTGGTCATGTCAGTAAAAGGGCTGATGTTCTGCTTTTCCTGTTCAGAAAAAGACACACTGGACCTGGATGAGAAGTTGTACACACACTTTGGCCTCGCTCACACTCGTTGGGCCACACACGGAGAGCCGAGTGCTGTCAACAGCCACCCTCATCGCTCTGACAAGAATAATGGTAATACTGTACTTATACATGTGCTGACACTGTCCAGTGGCCCATTCCCATTTCTCCCCCTTGCCCCTAGCACTTAGCCCTACTCCTCAGTTCTGCACATTCATGTGTAGGTATAAAGGTGTCCTGATACTCTTTAGGATGGAGGGGTAGGACGAGTTGGTGGAGCTACATATCCCTTCAAACCGAGGGTTTTCAGAGGCAGACTCATAACTGAGTGTTATGAGTTTAAATACAACAAAGGTTACCTCCTACACGCCTCAGACAAATCCACCAACATTCCCTCGTGTCAAAAACGTATTCCTGTCCTTCCATTTTTGTTATTTGCTGTTCAAAATTGCAGAGCGATGCTTAACAACCATGCAAGGGAAATCACCACAGCTGAAGATGATTCAGAATTTCAGACAACAACTAGACGCATCTGTTTATTTAACCATTGTCATAAATTAGAGATGACACGTAGAGGTTTTGAAGGAATGTCCCATTCCATAAGGAAACATGTTAACCACTAGTCACTGAAATTTAATACCCATTGCCAACCAACTGTTAATCTATATAGAACACACCACAGCAATCTCAGTACAAGTGAAACACTTTAGCTTCACTGCACAAAGGAAAACAAAACTTAATTGTTAAGATGGTTGTCTTCACACCCACACTCTACTTCTAGTCTCTTTGTCATCAGTACATCATGTACCTAGGTGTGTCGGTAATGTAGAATACTGTACCTTGGCTTTAAACCATAAAGTAAAAGCTCAACTTGCTACAGTTCATATCACAGGAAAGGAGGGAAAATGTGCTACCAGGTAACTTCTGTTTGTTTTATTATTATTATTATGTTATTTAAGCAAATTATTTCTTGGTTACAACCTGTTAGAGCTGCCATTTAGCATATCATTAGTAGGAGCTGTTGGTAAGGCACATACACTGTTACTGTACTAATATTAGTGTGGGCAACATACCATTAGAGTGTGAGTGCAAATGAGCTTGAATCCGTAGAACTCCCAGGATCTACGAGTGGTCTTTTTACAGCTTCACAAGGCCTGTTATCTAATCTTTTCACTCTGGCTGCTTTTTCTCAGAGTTTGTTGTCATCCACAATGGCATCATCACCAACTACAAAGAGCTGAAGAAGTACCTGGTAAGTCACCCTACCTGGTTAGAGTCCCGCTCAAGGCCGTTCTTGGATCCGCCTTTCAGGTTAAAGCTTGTTATATAATTACAAACGTCACTGTCATTTTACTCAGTGGCAGGTCGAGCTGTCAGTGTGTCATTGAAGTGTCGGAGCATTCATATAATGACTCGGAGAAAGACTTTATAATGTGGCTGTGTACACTAAAGTGGATAGACAGAAAACACTATACTACAATAACATTATAACATGAAGGCTAGAATCTGATTTATTTATGGGTTTTCATTTCCTTAATCACATCAACTGTCATTATTTAAGAGTGTTGTAAAAGTGATTTGTTGTCACATTATATTTGGACAAAAGCACCATAATATACAAATTTGTATCACATTTGAGGTTTATTCAGGTGAAATCTTTTCACATTAAACGTTTACTTTATGACAACATCACAAGCTTAGATACAATTATTTCACAAACTGAACATAATTTCATTTTCTTTAATCGGTGACCTGAAAGCTTTTACCTTTGACCTACAGTCCTGCTTGGTTTAACAGCAGTTTACACACCCGTTTAATTAGCTGTCACCAACCTTAACAATTTGAATAGACTCAACCAAAAGAAAGATTCATTTCTTCTTTATCTTTGTTCCTGTAAACAGTGTGAGCAAAAGAAGCTACTGTAACACTGTTGTTCTTGTTGTCCCTAATGTCTATATTAATATAAACTGTATCTCTTACCTTTCTCAGATCACCAAAGGATATGAGTTTGAGTCAGAGACGGACACAGAGGTGATCCCAAAATTGACCAAGTATGTTTATGACAACCGAGAGAATGACAGCATCACCTTCTCCAAACTGGTAGAGAGGGTCATTCAGCAGCTGGTGAGTAGCACACGCACAGAAATAACACACATGAACCTACTTCATAGCAGCACAAGGGGTGTAGGCAATGGTGCCCCCAAGGGGTGGCCAACGAGGGCCATGGCCCCCTGACAAGTGACAAGCCCCTGTCATTCTAATCCTTTCTAACGCAAGCCCTTAAAAATTCAACATACATTTAAGACGTAACACATTTGAATTATGAAAGGGGCATTCTCAAGAAAATAAATTATTTTTGTACATGATTTTGAGACAAAACTACTGAAATGGAATGCTGTGTTGGTTGTTATTACAAATCATTGAAATTATGAAAATAATAGAGAAACTGAGTATGAAATCTGATGTATGTTGTTTTGTAATTGCATCAGAACTTTAGGTCAGACATTTTTGCCTTCATAATTCATTATTTTCTTCTGTAGAATACAGATACACCTAGAATTATAGCCACTTGTAATTTTTGACCTCGAATCATGACATTGTAAATAACATTTCAGTTCAAGGCTGATTCAAACAGTGAAAGACACTTGCAAATAATATGAAATATGATGTACTGATATAAATGAAACCTTTGCTGTCAGCTAATAAGTAATATTTATGTTTAAGCAACTTACACATTTGAGTTACTGTTCAAATTGAAATGAATCATTAATTCTGCGACTGATCCGTAGATAATCTGATATTCACATGAGACCAACAAGGAATTAAACGGGATGCAATTTATTTTACACTATAATATAGTATCCTTACCTTTCTTTTAACTTGCTTAGCCTGAAATTCCTCTGTGCTGTATAGCCTTTTGTGCAGACGCCACAGGGTGTAGGGATAATAATCTTCCTTTGCAATTATACAAACCATTTGGACTTTACTTTTATTTCTTCCCTGTATCCCTCAAACACAACTCAGTTTTGTGGCTTTTTTTTTTTTTGCTGCAACTACAGATGAAAATGTTTATACCAGGCTTCCTGGTAACTATGAAGGGTAGCATCATGTAGCTTAGTGTGATAGAACGTGTCAGTGATGAGTCATACACTCACATGCTCATTGTCTGACAAACTTCAAATTCTCGCCCATTAAAACATAATAAGCCACTACAAACACAGTCCCCATGCCAACCGCCCTAACAACATCACAAGTGACATCATCACTCAAAGAACATTTCGGGTGAGAGGGCGCGAGCTTGTGTGTGCTTTTCATGTTTCAGGGCTTCGCATGTTTCACTTGTAGTGGTTTTTCTGTAAGTAGAACAACAGAGTAGGCAAAAGCATCCGTGTTGGATTTTAAGTAATGGGAAACAGACAGTTAGAGCCACTAACAGCCTCACCACCATGACGCCCCCCATTTGACTCCCACTCCACACTTACCCCCCACTTTCGGTTTCAACACCACACACAAACACAAACATACTTGGCCAGTTTTGCTTCTGGTAACCACCACAGACAGTGCAGTGCTTTCGAAATATTGCTGATTTTATACAATAGGGGTCTTATTTCGCTTAAGCCCCGCCCCACCCCCCATGTCTCACTACTTCCCAACACTCACCCACACACACCACCACCACCACAACTACCAAACCCCATGGGGCCAGAAGAAATATTTATTTGTGTTCTGAAAATGTTTCTCTCTAAGGTTACATACTCTCCAGGCATATGACTTTTACAGTGCATTTAAATTGTACATTTTTAACTGTTTTTCCTCCTCTTCCCTAACATTTTGTTGTATTTTCACTCTTTCATCAAGCTAATGTTAATTCTGTGTGGGCTCTGTTTCTCTCTGTCTCAGGAGGGGGCCTTCGCACTGGTGTTTAAAAGTCGTCATTTCCCCGGAGAAGCTGTGTCCACCAGGTTTGGTTATAGATACAGCCACACACACTGCTCTGACGTTTCTTCACATTGTGGTCCGGTATCTGTTTTGTGAGCCAGACTCACTTGAGATGACTCATCCGTGCTAAAGTCATTATGAAGCAATCCTACTTACATCCATTAAATATGATAGGTTATGACTCTGGAAAAGGCTTTGTTTATGACAGTGGGTGACTGTGCTGTTCTTCATGCGTGTGTGTGAATGTGTGTCAGTTCCTTTGCACCTGTATGTGCCAGTCCTGTTTGTATTTTAAGACCTAGGCAGAGAGTGGAGCAGAGCAGAGGTTGAATTCAGGTTCCCTCTCTCCCTCCTCTGGCCTCTGGGCTGCTGGCCCCAGGCCTCCTTCTCTGTGACCCATTAACAGAGAGACTTGAGAGCTTCCTGTTGCAGCTCTGGGAAATGGCCATGCTTCTTATCATTTTACTTTTAATTTTTTATTATTTCCTGGTTCAGTGAGCTATCATGGCTCACAGGGAAGGGAGCCTGCTGAAGCATGGCAGCAAGAGAATATTGAGAGTAGTGCAGAAGGGCAATGAAATGAAGTGTGCTGTAACACGTGATCTATGCAAAGAGGTTGTCTGATAGTGCCAGTGTTGGAATGGCTGCTTCGTGCTATATCTGTTGCTAAAGTCAATAAACTCGGGCATATCCATTGTTCATGTTGTACTGTGTGCTTGAAAAGGTCTGATAGCTGATATGAGTATTGTAAAGCTTTGGCTAAACTCAGTGTAGTGTAGGATCAACCTCCCAGCACACTTTACTTACTACTACTTACCTTTTTCTTTTATACATTTGCTTCCCCTCTTCCCATCTCTCCCTTAAATATTGTATTGGATAGCAACCACATGTTTCTGTTTGCAAGCCTTGGTCAAGTCCCACACCCCTTAAAACAACCAGCCGTCTTACGTCAGTGTAGCCGAGTCCCAGAGAACGGGTAACCAGAAGAACAGAGGGATCCAGACAGAGAAAGACAAGAAATAAGGAGAGGACTTCTGGACATCAGCGTCATAATAACTAAACATGAAGAGGTTTAGTTTTGACATACTGTAGTCACGGGATAAGGTCTCCTGTATTTTAAATTTGGTCTCCTTCCTTCTCCCTCACCTGTCAAATCTACACATCATTGCACTTCTTCCGCTCTCATAGCCAATAGGACAAGACCACAGAATCATTGGCCAATGAGGAAGCATTGACTTGGTCCAGGAACTATGAGCAAATCCTAGTGTAGACAAATGGTGGATCAGTTTACCTATCAAGCCCTCAAGGTTATACAGTTTAGAAGATTCTCGGAATAAGTCAGATTGTGTTTGAACCCTTGTGTACGGAGGCAAACCTCAGAACTTATGCTTTGTTTGGAATAATACAGTAGGAGAAACGATCAAATTTCAGGAACATTCATACTTTAACAAAGCATCAAAGTGCGTGTCTGACGTTGTGTGTCTACAAAGCCTAAACTGTCCTTTCCCACCTTACCCACACTTTCTCTCCATCTCCTCGACTTCATCTCTTCCTCTCCACCTGCTTCATTCTTGTTCCAACAGGAGAGGAAGTCCACTGCTCATTGGTGTGCGAAGTGAGCATGAGCTGTTGACTGAACACATCCCCGTCCAGTACAACAGTGGTGAGCTCTGTTCCTCTCTCTGTCCACCACTTACACTGCACCCTACATCTCTGTCTAAATGCATGCTCGCACACAGAGACATACTGTAGATACACACATCCACAACTTTAAGCACAAAGTTTAAATAGATAAAGTAAATGTGGGATTTATAAACCTGAGAGCGTATTCCTACTTCATTGTCATATTAAAGTTAAAAAAAAAATGCATAGGAAAGTATCTAAAATACTGTTGTCCCTGCTGATAAATGTGTTACAATATGTGTCTCTGAGCTGTGTAGAGATACTCCAACTATCGTGGTTTTATTGGCCAAGTAATTTGCTAATAAAAGAAAATTGGCTTGCTTAATTATAACTAAGCACAAAAGTATGAAAAAGTAGAAGAAGAAATTGCATAGTGACGTACTGTAGATCCTGACTGATCACCCAGATAGGAAGTAATGAAATCCCAGTTTGAAACACTAAAGTAAATCTGAAACGCATCTTAAAAGGATAAGGCGTGTTTAGGCCCAATTCAACAACAGTTCCTCTCTCAAAATGCTCCAACTTCTCGGAGGCTCTTACTGAAGTTGTAAGCAGTGAAAATGGGTTGTGGATATATAC
The DNA here is from genome assembly GCF_001952655.1 of Monopterus albus. NCBI lineage: Eukaryota > Metazoa > Chordata > Actinopteri > Synbranchiformes > Synbranchidae > Monopterus > Monopterus albus. The sequence continues at coordinate 519,903 of NW_018128162.1, forward strand.
TTTTTATTAATGGCTAAATAACTTTTGATTTGATTTGATTTATTCTTTCAAACATGTAAAGACAGTCAATATGTCAACACACATAATTTCACACATATCCACAAATGCATTATCAATTTGCTTATACCTAGGACATGCTTGAACGGAGTAGGAAGAAGTTAGACTTATCTAGTCCTACCCCAT
>NW_018128162.1:520213-526140 GCF_001952655.1 Monopterus albus
GTTTGAACTCGTCAATTCTATTACTATTTTTTATGTCCACACTTAAATTATTCCATAGTTTTACCCCACTTATGGAAATACAAAATCTTTTTTTGGTTGTACGTATAGCATGAATTTTTAAATTTAACTGACCCCTTAAATTGTATCCCCCTTCCCTTTCATTAAATAGTTTTTGAATTCCACCAGGTAATAAATTGTTCCTGGCTTTATACATAAACACAGCAGTCTTATATCCCACTAAATCAAAAAATTTTAACAATTTAGACTGTATGAAAGCTACATTGGTGTGATCCCTATACCCCATCTTATGCACAATTCTTATCGCTCTTTTTTGTAATATATACAATGGTTGAAGTGAGCTTTTGTATGTATTTCCCCAGTTTTCAACGCCATACTCTAAGTATGGTAAAATCAATGAAGAATACAAAATGCGTAGTGCTTTCCCGTCCAAAAAATATCTAACCCTTGCCAATATCAATATGTTTTTTGCTATTTTGTGCTGAACATATCTGATATGAGATTTCCCGGCGAATTTATCATCAACTATGATACCTAGAAATTTAATTTCATATACTCGTTCTATATTAGCTCCCCCCTGCAGTGCCTGTCTTCTAAAACAGACAGGCACTGCAGTTTCGAGCAAATGCAAACTGAAGTAAATATTTGTTGGGGACTATTTTCAGCCTCTAGTATATGGCGGCAGTGAGTATTTACAGCAGCAGGGTGGTCTAAATAAACTGTAGTGCCCATGTTAAAAAGTGCAACAGTGTGGCTTAGTGATGTTTTTTTATGATTTTTGAAGTATATAACACAGGGGAATAAGCCATTTCAGGCTCTGGCTATAGAGGCGACAGCTTTAAAAGTCAATTCATTGTTGAGCTTTTCATGGAATTTAGAAAAATAATTTACCAGAAAGACTTTTTCTTTGGTATCATGGTTTGGTTTCTTATTTTTGAAAAGCAGGACTTCTCTGAGTCATATTGTCAGGTGGGCTAGTAAGTTGACTGACCTAGCAGCCCTGTATACTAGACAGTGTTTATCTGGCTCCGTTTTGAATGACGACACACACCCCTCGTACAACAAGTTTCAGCTTCTCCCCTCTGTTTTTTTTTTTCTCATCCCAAAGTGTAGAACAAACTGGTATGAAAATTATTTTGTCCCAGCAGCCATCATTTGCATGATTAGGTCATAGTGATGTTGCACAAATCATGATTTTCACTTGTACACTGAATTTCCAAAGCGATGATGTGAATATGGAGCAATGTGCCTTTTTGTATTTTGTAGTATTACACTGTTGTATTTGTCTGTATGTGTGTCACTATGGATGACTCTCCTTTACTGCAAGTCACATTTACCCTCACGTAGAAATAAAGTAAATAGTTAAAATTCTCTTTTAATGGGTTATTACCAATTGTAATTGTAACACTAATTCAGCAAGACATACAGAAAGTCACCAACTAGTATTTCACAGTCAAACTTAACTACAGCCCTCCAAACCTAGAGAGGCCTCACACACTACACCTTATACAGTGCAGTAGCTTTAAACATGTCTCCTATCAAGGGAGCATTTTCTCTTCACTTTCTCAGTGTATTGATGCTTTAGCTATTTTCTCAGATGTATGCCATCCACACTAACTCAGTCTAAATGATTCTCGAGGGTAACAGGAAGTACTAAAAGATATTTTGTGGTCCTGATATTTATTGTTCAAAAATTCTTAAAAAAAAAAAAAAAAAAAGAGAGCCATTTTTCCTGATGTGTTGCCAGAGACTTCAGTGTGTAATGATTGTTAGCAACTGCCTGCTGGTTTTGTTTCTGCCATGTATAGGACTGTATCTTCGTTTTCTTATCTGCTCATTTAAATTTATAGTTGTTTATGGCTCAGTTGAGACATGGTCCAAAGTCCAAGTCAGGGTTTTGTGGTTTATAGGGTCAAGAGGGAACCAAGCCAGGTGTATTGTTTTAATGGCTGAAAATGTGACTAACAAATTCAACACAATTAAATAAAAATCAGACTGCAAATATTAAACACACTTTCACTTATTCTTAATTTGTTAAAACAAAGCAATAATAATAATAATACTTTTGTTTTGGTTGGATGAAAAAAATCTGAATTTCACAATATAACAGCGCCATTGTCAAAGCAGTAACCTTACTACATCTGGAAGTTGAGAGGAAGAATTATCTCAGTTGTCCAAGCCATTCGAAGTCAACCTCTCATCCTGGGCTTGTGACTTTTGACCCTGTAGCTCACTTCAAGGAGGTAGTCCAGGAGAAGAACAGCCATAACCGTCCCAACTGCTCCAGCTCTGAGGGGGATGGCAAGGCAGTGGAGTATTACTTTGCCTCTGATGCCAGGTGAGAAACCAGTTAGTCTGCATTTTGTGGTGAATCCAGTTTGGGACAGTTTAATTGAATTCTCATTTGTCATTTTATTAATGTCACTGAATTCCTCCTTTCTTAATGCTACTATATTTATTAAGTAAGAATCAGCAAAAATAATTTCAAACAAAAAGCAGGTTTTGTAAGTTTTATAAACACATTAGTGGATATAATCATCATATCTCATGTTTATCCATCTTCCTTCTACACCGCAGTGCCATAATTGAACACACAAACAAGGTGTTGTACCTGGAGGACAATGACATCGCAGTGGTGCGTGGAGGGGAACTTTCCATCCACAGGGTGAACCGGCAGGCTGGAGAGGACCCGGTGCGGGCAGTCCAGACCCTACAGATGGAGCTGCAACAGATCATGAAAGGTCAAATAATGTTCAGAAACACAGTTTGGGCATCTGGTGAATGTGAGGGCAATTCATTGCCTTTATTTTTTTTTTTTGTTTGTTTGGTTTCCTCAACCAGTATAGCTTAAAAGTAAATGATTAAACATATATGATATCAGAGTTTATAAAGAGTCCTAACAACACAGTCTCTCCTACAGATCAAGTCTTGTTAGTATACTTGCTCGCCCTCTGCTGGCTAACAAAGTCAAAACATAATACTGCTATTGGTGTTTCAGCCTTTTTCATTTACCAGATACCCTGATGCATGTATATTCCTCCTTTTGCAGGTAACTTTGATGCTTTCATGCAGAAGGAGATCTTTGAGCAGCCAGAGTCGGTAGTCAACACTATGAGAGGCCGGATATGTTTTGACACCAACACAGGTGATCTTCTACCCTGTCCTACTTTTAATATTTAAATTATGCAGGGCACCTGCACTAGTCCCTGATCCACTGAATCAGTATCAGCAGGGACTAATTCAGGCTATACACACAGGATCTGCAGCTTGTTCATTATCTATCTTATAATCATCTATTTCAATGTGGAATTTTGAAAGACAAATTGTAACCAGAAACCAAAACATTTATTTACACATTACTGGAACACCGTATTGTGTCTTTTCATATCTTCCAGCTTTATAACAGAATAACCACTACTAGTATGTACATGTCAAATTATCTCAAATATGAAAACCATACTGTAGGTGTCTACCTGTAAACTGTAGATAATACATGCAAGATAACATCTGTAGGTAAAGTTGTGTAAATGTGAACAGAAGCTATTAATGATAACTATCATATATTCTATGAAGTTGTATCCTGATTAAATCATTATTATACTGGTTGAAGTAATGTAACTGTCTTGCCTTGTGTTTCCACAGTGGTTCTCGGTGGGCTGAAGGACCACCTGAAAGAAATCAAACGATGCAGACGGCTAATCATGATTGCCTGTGGTACGAGCTTCCACGCTGCAGTTGCTGTGAGTTGAGAAACAAAAAATTTGGGTAATAGTGATGATGATAAAAATAAAGCTCAAAACATGAAATTACTCTTTGTGATAAGAGTAGTAAAGAAGAAAATGATGATGATTGGTGACGGTGAGCTGCTTTTGTTTATCTACTTTACAGACCAGGCAAATCCTTGAGGAGCTCACAGAGCTGCCTGTCATGGTGGAGCTGGCAAGTGACTTCCTGGACCGCAACACGCCCGTTTTCAGAGATGACGTTTGCTTCTTCATCAGTCAGTCAGGTGACAGCACACAAAAAATCCAGACCTGCTGTTACAGGCTGTCAGTGCATATATTTTTCACTTCTTTTGTTTCTAACACAATTCTGACCATGGAAATGGCTTTAAAGAAAGACTTGCTTTAAACTGTTACGGTAGGTCTTGAGTGAAATCTCACGGCCAATATCATCCTCTTTTCAACTTTTTGTCATGCTGTTATTCTGCATTGTGTAAACATCTTTTTATTCCCTCCACTCCCACAGGAGAGACAGCAGACACTCTGATGGCACTGCACTACTGCAAGGAGCACAGTGCTCTGACAGTTGGTGTAACCAACACTGTGGGCAGTTCTATTTGTAGAGAAACAGACTGCGGAGTACACATCAATGCTGGGCCTGAGATAGGAGTGGCTAGCACCAAGGTACAGAAAGATTCAGATACAGCTAAAAATACACAGTGGCCAAGATAAATATTACTGGAACTGTATGAATGAAAGAAACCTTTGTCATTGTATTGTTCAAATACAATGAAATTGAGAGTGCTACTCCTTGTCAATGTCTAAAAACATGAACACACAAGACCTAATAAATATACATGTAAAATAAATGCACATCTTTAACAGTGCCAAAGTGAGGAACTTATTTGCCTAATGAATGGCATAAAAATTATTGCACAGATTCTCTCAGATGATTAGACAGGATGTGTTACTGCCTTATTAGTTAAATTCGGTCATTTGTTTAGATTATTGAGAGCATGAATGGCCTTAGAAAAAAATCTGTTCAGAAATCTAGTGGTCCTGGTTTTGAGAGACCTGTAGCGCCTGCCAGAGGGCAACAGGTCAAACAGATGGTTGTCTGGGTGTGAATGTTTGTGGTTCTGGTGTGATAGCAAGTGTTGGCCAGTGAGGGAAGAGGGTATGCGGGTGGGGGAGCAATAGAAAGCCACCAGAATCTTTCCATTTACACACAGCACACATCCATCCATCCATTTTCCTCTGCTTATCCAGACCCGGGTCACGGGGACAGCAGTCTAAGCAAAGATGCCCAGACTTCCCTCTCTCCAGACACTTCCTCCAGCTCCTCCGGGGAACGCTGGGGCGTTCCTCGGCCATAGTCCCTCCAGCATGTCCTGAGTCTTCCCCGGGGCCTCCTCCCGGTGGGACTTGCCTGGAACACCTCCCTAGGAAGGCGCCCAGGAGGCATCCGAAACAGATGCCCAAGCCACCTCAGCTGGCTCCTCTCGATATGGAGGAGCAGCGGTTCTACTCTGAGCTCCTCCCAGGTGACTGAGCTCCTCACCCTATCTCTAAGGGTGCACCCGGCCTCCCTGCGGAGGAAGCTCATTTCGACTGCCTGTATCCGGGGATCTTGCCCTTTCGGTCATGACCCAAAGCTCATGATCATAGGTGAGACTCTGAACGTAGATCGACCAGTAAATCGAGAGCTTCGCCTTACAGCTCAGCTACTTCTTCACCACAATGGGCCGGTACATCAACCGCATTACTGCAGAAGTTGCACTGATCCACCTGTCAATCTCCCGTTCCATCCTTCCCTCACTCGTGAACAAGACCCCAAGATACTTAAACTCCTCTACTTGAGGCAGGAGCTCTCCACCAACCTGAAGGGAACAAGCCACCCTTGTCCGACTGAGAACCATGGCCTTGGACTTGGAGGTGCTGATTCTCATCCCAGCCGCTTCACACTCGGCTGCAAACTGCCCCATTGCACGCTGGAGGTCCTGGTTTGATGGAGCCAACAGTCATCTGCAAAAAGCAGAAATGAGATCTTGTGGTCCCCAAACTGGACTCCCTCCGGCCCCTGGCTGCACCTAGAAATTCTGTCCATAAAAATAATGAACAGAACCGGTGACAAAGGGCAGCCCTGCCGGAGTCCAACATGCACCGGAAACAAGTCTGACTTACTGC
>NW_018128162.1:526285-528873 GCF_001952655.1 Monopterus albus
GGTCGAATTCTCCTCTCCAGTACCCTGGCATAGACTTTCCCAGGGAGGCTGAGGAGTGTGATCCCCCTGTAGTTGGAATACACCCTCCGGTCCCCCTTCTTGAAAAGAGGGACCACCACCCCGGTCTGCCAGTCCAGAGGCACCATCCCCAACTGCCATGCGACGTTGCAGAGGCGTGTCAGCCTAGACAGCCCCACAACATCCAGAGATGTAAGGTACTCAGGCAGATCTCATCACTGTAAACAGTTTTGGCAGGGCACTGCTTCCTCCTCCTGAGGCGCCGGACAGTTTGCCAGAATTTCTTCGAGGCCGACCGATAGTTTCTCTCCATGGCCTCACCGAACTCCTCCCATACCCGAGTTTTTGCCTCCACAATCACCCGGGCTGCAGTCCGCTTGGCCTGCCGGTACCCATCAGCTGCCTCAGGAGTCCCACGAGCCAACCAGGCTCGAAAGGTTTCCTTCTTCAGCTTGACGGCATCCCTTACTTCCAGTGTCCACCACCGGGTTCGGGGATTGCCACCACGACAGGCACCAGAGACTTTATGGCCACAGCTACAAGCGGCCGCATTGGCAATGGAGGTGGAGAACATGGTCCATTCGGACTCAGTGTCTCCATTCTCCCTCAGGATTTGGTCGTTGGCTCTGTCGGAGGAGGGAGTTAAAGATCTCCTGGACAGGGGGTTCTGCCAAACATTCCCAACAGACCCTCACAATATGTTTGAGTCTGCCGAGTCTGTCCAGCTTCCTCCCCCACCATCAGAACCAACTCACCACCAGTTGGTGATCAGTTGACAGCTTCGCCCCTCTCTTCACCCGAGTGTCCAAGACATATGGCCGGAGGTCAGGTGAAACAACCACAAAGTCGATCATGAACCTCTGGCCTAGGGTGTCCTGGTGCCACGTGTACTGGTGGACACCCTTATGCTTGAACATGGTGTTTCTTATGGACAAACTGTGACTAGCATAGAAGTCCAGTAACAGAACACCGCTCAGGTTCAGATCGGGGGGGGGGGCTGTTCCTCCCAATCACGCCCCTCCAGGTATCCAGGTATCGCTGTCATCGCCCACGTGAGCGTTGAAGTCCCCCAAGAGAACAACGGAGTCCCCAGTCGGAGCACTTTCCAGCTCCTCTCCCACAGACCCCAAGAAGGCCGGGTACTCTACACTGCCGTTCGGCCCATAGGCACAAACGACAGTGAGAGACCTATCCCCGACCCGAAGGTGCAGGGAAACTACCCTCTCGTTCACCGGGGTAAACTCCAACACATGGCGGCTAAGCTGGGGGGTTATAAGCAAGCCCACACCAGCCCGCCGCTTCTCACCAGCCCCTTACGAATCCTCCTGCAGGTGGAGGGCCCATGGGAGGACGTCCCCACGTCGCTTGTTCGGGCTAAGCCCAGCCGGGCCCCATGGCAAAGGCCCAGTCACCAGGCACTCACATTCGAGCCCCAACCCCAGGCCTGGCTCCAGGGTGGGGCCCCGGTTGTGCCACACCGGGCGCATCACGTTACCGCTCTTAGTCTAGCCCGTCAACTAGGACCTGTTTGCCTTGGGAGACCCTACCAGGGGCATATAGCCCCCGACAACATAGCTCCTACGATCACTCGGGTACTCAAACCCCTCTACCACAATAAGGTGGCGGTTCAAGGAGGGGACACAACACACAATAAACCCTTCTTTCCTACTTAATATAAACTGGGAAGGATCTTGTAGAATGTTCTGACACAATGTTCAGCACAGCTTGGGACTACAGTATATGATTGTTTATTATGTGTGTGATGCAGGCCTACACCAGTCAGTTTGTGGCCCTCATCATGTTTGGCCTGATGATGAGTGAGGACAGGCTCTCTCTGCAGAACAGAAGACTGGAGATCATCAACAGCCTCAAAGTGCTACCTGGTTAGTAGTCTAATGAACACCACTAAATCACACAGAAAGTCATCTCAGCGTGAGCACATGGTGTCTTTAAATATTAGAAACAGACAGATGCAAACCACATTAACAGATACTGCATTGTCTGTGTAAAATCTGTACTTTTAGGCCCAGCACAATACATTCACCTCAACTCATTTTACTTCTACCCTCCTAGAAATGATAAAGAAGGTGCTGACTCTGGATGAGAAGATAAAAACGATTGCAGAGGAGTTGTATCAGCAAAGGTCTCTTCTGGTCATGGGTCGAGGTTACAACTATGCTACATGCCTAGAGGGAGCGCTGGTGAGTTGAGAATGCCACAGGATACTGTGTCAAAAAAACCTGCATTTCACTCTCTAAGTATAACTTGGGCAGTTCCCCAATAATATGAAAATAGCAAAGGTTATTCCATTGTATAAATCTGGTGATAAACCCAACTTCACAAATTATAGACCGGTTTCTCTGTTGTCACAATTTTCAAAAATTCTGGAAAAACTCTTTAATAACAGATTAGATACATTTATTGACAAACATAAAATCCTCTCTGATTGCCAATACGGTTTTAGGTTGAACCGATCGACATCTTTAGCCATTACCGACCTGATGGAGGACATTACAAGTGCTATGGATGAGAAGAAATACACGATGGGGATATTTATTGACCTAAAAAAA
>NW_018128162.1:529899-546443 GCF_001952655.1 Monopterus albus
TTATAATTCTTTAGTATATTACTTGTGTGGTGTAGAAGTGAATCATATACTGCTTGCAAACCAATGATGGTAAGATGATGTCATGGGGTAGGACTGGATAAGTCTGACTTCTTCCTACTCCATTCAAGCATGTACTAGGTATAAGCACATTGATATTGGATTAGCATTTGTTGGATATGTGTAAGATTATGTGTGTTGACATATCAACTGTTTTTACATGCTTGAAAGAAAGAATAAATCAAATCAAACATAAACTATGAGGAGAGAACAAAATCTTTTAGATGATGTAACAGAGCTGTAATGTTGAATTGGGTGAGCTAATTTTATTATTTTTATTGTAATGAAGAAAATCAAGGAGATCACATACATGCACTCGGAGGGCATCTTGGCCGGGGAGCTGAAGCATGGCCCTCTGGCACTCATAGACAAAGACATGCCAGTCATCATGATCATCATGAGGGACGCCTGCTACATTAAGTGCCAGAATGCTCTGCAACAAGTCACAGCCAGATCGGTAGGTCCTGGAAAAACTTATATTAATAGACCTGCAGACAGATTTGCATAAATGTTACAATTGGAGAGCAGATGTAGACCAAACTCACATTTGTAGGTCATTATGTTGTGATAGTCTGTCCTAAGGAGTGCGGAGAGCTTAGAGTTCTAGCATTATTTCAGTAAAACCGGTACTTAACATATGATCAGGTAATGCATGGGAAATAGCTACAATAAGGCAAAAAATACACTCAGCATTCACAGCCAAGTCAAAATGCACACCATTTACTATAAATGATGAAAATAAGTGTACTAACAAGACGTTAATGTGCTTGCCATCAGGGTCGGCCTATCATCCTGTGCTCCCAAGATGACACTGAGATAACTAAGAATGCCTACCAGACCATCGAGCTGCCACAGACTGTGGACTGTTTGCAGGGCATCCTCACTGTCATCCCCCTGCAGCTCCTGTCATTCCACTTGGCTGTCCTGCGAGGATATGACGTAAGTAGTTAACATACATTTTGACAAATTCTCAGTGTAAAAACACTTTTTCAAATTTCAAGTATTTTTCCTTTGTGACTATATTCTTCTGCTGCTAATATGCTGTCGACCTGATTAGGTTCCATACATTTTCATTTTTATCTGTTCAGATTTTTATATTGACTTGTACAATTTTTGTGTTATTTATATAAATAATGTGTCTTTTCAGCCGAGAGCTGCCGAAAGAAATTTCGTTGTGCTAAGCATAATGACAATACAGATTCTTGACTTGACTTTATCACTTGTTTTAAGTAATGGGTAGAAGTGAATCATTTACTGCTTGCAAACCAATGATGGTAAGATGATGTCATGGGGTAGGACTGGATAAGTCTGACTTCTTCCTACTCCATTCAAGCATGTACTAGGTATATGCAAATTGATATTGGATTATGTGTACAATTATGTGTGTTGTCATATCAACTGTTTTTACATGCTTGAAAGAATAAATCAAATCAAATCAAATCAATCTCAAATCAAATCAATGAACTATTAATGTTTTCTGCATTTTATATAATTACACTTTAAGGAGACTTTTGTCAGCTAATTTGATCACTGGCCTGAGCCTCAGCAACAGACAATGAAACATTAGGTCATTAGGTGGTCATCATTATCCTTCTATGTAAATCTATCAGAACAAAATTAGGGATTTTGTTTCGTGCGAGTTCCTTAAAAAAACATCTCTCACACCACTTTGGACACCACCTATCACAAGGACAGGGAGTGGCTAGTGACTCAAGCATCTGTGTGTGCTTTGCGGGTTTTTCCGTCCACACTGACATGAGAGCTGTTTTGTCCTTCTTCTGTAGCACAATTTATTTGCATACCATTTTTTAGGCTGTTAATGGGAACTGGCAGAATGTCAGTGCCCATTATATGACACAGCATCTATACCCAAACCCATATTATTGTGCATCTCAGTAGGAGTACTGTTGTTATAGCACCCACTGTAATATGATGTGTTGTGCTAAAAATGTACTACTATTATAACAGACTGGTTTCTCTTTTTACAGGTTGACTGTCCCAGAAACTTGGCCAAGTCTGTGACTGTGGAATAAATCCAGTTCACGAAGCCCAAAAGAGGAGAGAGGAGGCTCATAGATTTACAGTGCAATTGTTCAATTGAATGTTCAGTATGTTTATGTGCACATGTGTATCATTTTGTGTGTGATGGTGTTGGAGCTGTGTTTGTATGTAGGCGAATGAGGGTGTGAATGAGAGAGCGAATGTGAGAGATGAAAGAGGGCGGTATAAGGTACAATGCCTATTTTTAGAGAAATGTGAAGTCTGACCAATACACTGCTGAGGACATGCCAGAGCCACTTGAGGACTTGTAGGACAACCAATGAAAACAACATTCCAACATCCAAAGCAACATGCTGTGCCTTCTTTAAATCTTGTTTTGAGCCAAAAGACATACAACAGGCTTAGCAGAAAGGCACTGATATGGTGTACTGAAGTGTTTACAGTTGCACAATATGGGGGCCTATTGTGAATTATGAATGTACACAGTCATGAATAAGATGATTTATTTTGTTCCTGTTTTATGAATTTCTTATGTCTTTTAACTTGTTTTTGCATGATGGGAAATGTAGCAATTACACGGTTTTATTCCAGAGAAATCTCTAAGTTATGAAATTCTGATTTAATATATTTAGTTACCCACTCATATAGTCACTGTGCCTGGTGGGCCATTAACCTCTAATGTCAATATTCTTTAGCAGAAGCCACCAGAAGTCATTTTTACATGGCTCATATTTCGGCTCCTATTTTATTTCACAGAATTACAGTTTCCAAAATCAGTTCATGGTACACCATGAACCTTTTCCCCCCTACTTTCTTTCTTTATAGTTATTCACTTCATAGATAAGATCATTCAATCGACATACACAAGAATTGTTTAAGGAGGTGTCATGCAGCAAAAATACTGTGTACCATGAATTACAATACTTTTGTCAGTCATTTGTATGGGTTTATAGATGCTTTGAGGCTTGTTGGAATATTTAAATTGTATTTGAATAGTATTTATCGTAAAATTCTTTTTTTCTTTGTTGATGTTTTTGCCTAAAATAAATAAAGTTCACTACTTAAGAAGGATTATAGCTACATGGAATAATGCTTCTTTTTTTTTACAAGAAGTAAATTGGGATGCACCGATGCTAAATGGCGTCATTTAACAGAAAAAAATTTAAAATACTTGCACTTGCTTCAGAAAATCATCTTATTAAGTTTTCAACTGATCTTATGTACCGAAATTTTAATGATTAAGGTACAAAAAAAGTTTTTCCAGTTTTCACGTACGTAAACTATGCGTGATGACGTCACCCGCATGCTCGCTCTCTGCTTATTGTGGCGTTGCCTTCCTCCGCGCTGCCTCTGGAGTTAGCTAGGACCTGGAGGAAAGGTTGTCGTGACAGCCCGGCTGGGCGTTCTCGTAAACTTTTCCGAGTTTTGGTTGTGCCTGAAAAACATACACAGTGTTTTATCTGTGTTTTCGATCCATGGGAGTGCTCTGGGAGTGGCGAAGGGAGAAGGTAGGTCTTGCTGCTGCAGCTGCCACCTCCTCTGCTGTCCGTTGGTCCGTGCGAGCTATCAGTTCAGCCCCAGCCCGACTACCGCATTGCTGCCGAGTGAAGTGAAGTGAAGGAAGACGGGAATGTAGGCCTCGGTAACTTTGTAACCTACCAAACGCGAGGTGAATATAACCGGTGTAGTATGTTAGTGTGACTTCGGCTGTGCGAACCGATGATTTCTGAGTGAGTTTAGACACCGAGAGCCAGCGGTGCTGCGGCCGCGGTGTGTCATAGACGGGTGACTTCATATCTCTGTGTGTATTTAGAGCAGATAGGCTGCGTGCTGGAATTATAAAACAAATCAAATAATAAAACACATTTTAGAACACACGATTGTCAGTGTGCATAGCTTACTCATAGACCTATTGGGTCAAATGTGTGGTGTTTCTGTAGGCCCTGTAGGTTTTCAAACTATTATCACAGTTAACATGTACACAGGTGTAGATGTGATGAGCTAGTGCTATATTTTTACCTCGATCTAGATCAGTGTATTTGGCATGGTATATCAAAGGGACGTCTGTCAATGGGAAGCATGTCAGAGCATAAACAGGTTGGCATTGGTTGTGTTAACCAGCAGTGAAGTGGGATCATACATACATGAAAGGATACGAAGAGTGTTGGTAGTGGTACTAGCATCGTTTCCCATTAACTCGTCTTTAGCATCCTCTTTAAATAAGCAGGTGAAGATGGGCTACATCTTCATCGGTCCATTGCTAGTACAGCAGCTGCCTAGATGTAGCTTTACCCGCCCCTGCTGTGCGTTTTCTAACTCTGCCACATTAGGACAAGGTAGTGAGTCTTCAGGCCATGCTAGTCTGATATCATAGCCAGCTCACTGACTCCCATCGAGCTCCCAGCTGAGAGCCACAGCCACGTCAGAGCTCCAGGCTGGACTGGACTCAGCTGGGCAGTGATGAAGAGCTGGGGTTGAGGTTGGAAGTGTTTGTGTGAAGGTCACTTCTCTCATCAACACTTACAGTTGTAAAATGAACAAAATCACATTCATATATAATTGTAAAATGATGAGAGAACGATGTCTTTGCTTCCCATCTTTTCATTCAGATTTCTTGCATGATCAATAATCTTTACTGGAATAAATTAAGCTCAGTATCTTGCCATATTGTGTCAATGCACTGGCAGCATAGATATTCTGTCTTGCTATACTGAGGCATTTTGATGTTTGGAACTGTTTTGTTTTCTGACATTTCCGGCTTTTGCCAGTCTATATCTGTGTGATATTTGAATGATGATGCAATCTTTTACATTGTGTTAGACACTAATCTCAGTTGCCTAATATTCGAGTAAACTAAAAGCCTTTCATTTTGTGTTATTCATATATTATTAATTTGCCATTTTGGTTGATATTGGGTCAGCCGTAGCTGAGGGGAGGTCTTGCTGGGGTGGTTCAGGGCCCAGTTGTGGACAGCCTGGTAGTGAACTGCCAACCCTACATGTCCTTGACAGAGACACTGGCCCCCCCCCATATTGTGGCAGGTCTGTGTGTATGGGAAAATATAATCCTCTTTGGATAAAAGCACCAGCCAAATGAATAGAATTTATTTTGGGCATTATAAATAAAAACGACTTGTAGATGAAACTTAATTTAATCCTTACATCTAAATAGTTTTTCTTCACATTAAATATTCAGTTTGTCTGTCTAGCTAAATTTAAGCGCAACTGGATCAATAATGTTCCTAGAGAGAAAACAACTAGCTTGACTGCTCACCACATGGAAAACGCTGTTAGATTACACACCGAAAGTGATCTTGCCTGCAGCCTTAATTATGTATGGAAAGCAATGACTGCTTAATCACAGAGTTCTCTGAAGAAACGTCTGTTATCAGGCTCTTGTTCCTTATAAATTGGCAGTTTAGCCGTAAGCTAATGTTGTGACTGCTTAGGTTTAATTAATTGTTGAAGTTCAAATCATGTTCACCATTTTGGTACAATTAACTGTCTGACATATTATTGGTGTCTGGACTTTTTTTTTTTTTTGCCATGTTTGGTGTAGGATGTTGGGGCTGTGAGGGCTCGTAATGTGAGTGTAACCAAATTGTTAGCGCTATGATATTATGATGCTATTCACATCTTCACTGTGGTTATTTAGTTTTTTTTCTTGATAGCCTATCGCTCTTCTGATGTGTCCCACATGTGGGAAATGGCATAGATTTCCAAGGAGGACATTATAAGAATCAAATCCTCATTGAACCCCTCGATGCCTGCTGCCAGATTTATAACAGGTGGCAGCTCCTGTGTGTCTGCCTGGCTTTATGAGCTTACGTGCAGTTTTCATCAAACTTCGGTGGTTCCCTGTCAGTGTTCCTATATTTGTGCTGAGTCAACTGTACATTTTGCCTGTAGCCATGCCCAGCTTGGCAGCAAGTGAAGGGCTAACACTGTGCCCTGCTGCTGCACGAGTGGCTTTTGGTTGTGATTATTGGCCCCTTCATAGCGTTCTTTAGCTTCATGTGTGCAACAGATATTTAGGTAAAAAGAATTCCCAGAGTGTCAAAGTGGCCTTGTTGTCTGAGGCAGGTAAATTAGCAGAGTCTGTAAAGGAAAGGGGGTTTCAGGATATTTGTTGCACAGGATGTTCATGTGCTCTGTTGAATCTGTGGCCTTAAATCTATGCTGCATGTCAAGGGAAATTTGTATTTTCTTCTAATTAACCATCGCCAGCATGTTTTCTCTGCATCTGCATTTTAAACACTTACGTAATTAGGTGGGGGAAAGTACTGCTGGCATGTAATTAAAAATATATCTGTCAGGCCCTCAGTGGGGATTACTTTGAGGAGGCCACAGGGCTGATGAGAGAAAACCAGAAAAGGCCAGAGGAGGGAGGGAATGTCAGGAGCATAAAAGAACAATGAAGGAAGACAAAGGCAAAGGAAATGGAAAGTGTGATAGAAGTATGGAGAGAAGTAAAGATCTTTGCCGCCTCTTGGGGGTAGAGAGGGAGCCAGCTGGACGCACATGTGAGGAGGAGGAAGAACAGCCAGGGAGGTACAGAAGGAAAGTAGATAGAGGTGATAAGGATTTGTTTTTTGTCTGAGTAATGGTGCGGATGCCTACATCTGAAGGCTTTTTTTTTTCCAGTGCTTGTGCATTTACAAAGCCAGACAGAAAAGAGAAAAGATGGCACATTCAAGAGAGAATCAAAACCCTGGGTTATAAAAGAAAAACAGTTCACAATACAGGAAACCAAAACAAAACAAGATCGATGACAGGCAGATGCTCTGTGGGATTAGATAACACATTCAAAGACATAAACACGGTGGGAAATACCTCAACAAGATGCATAAAATAACAAGAAAAACTGTAGTTGGCATTAAAATGAATGAACAGTTCATTGTTCCCACCTTTGCCATTTTCTGTATACTGCAGTTTTGTCTTTTTCTTTCTTTAAAAAAAAGTAGCAAAATAATATGTGAAACTATAAAGTAATCAGTCAAAATTCCCTGCACATTTAAGGCTTCTCACCATTAGGTGTTCATTGTGTGGCCTGTCAGAAGCCAGTACTGATACATACAGAAAATGTTATTAAAGCCTTATTGGTTAATACTTTTTAATTTAGGAATTTGCTAATTAAAATGGCGAAAAAGACTTTCTGTTACCCAGTGTTATTTAATGTTCCCTTACTCCACTAATCATGTCAGACTGGCTCATAACAGTCAAGTGAGTCAAGTGACAGCTGCTCCACTCACACAGCTCGCTGCTCACTTTCTGCAGGTCTTTTTAATGGTGCCACGGTGTCGGAGCCGACACTTGAGAAACGTTACAGTTCAGTCTGCTTGAGGTGATTTCTGGCTCCGTTCCTTCATAACTTCTCCCCTAATGCTTCTTTGTTTTTAGTACTTTGTGACCATGAAATCTAGTTAGTGTTTGTGTCCTTGCTGACTGTGAGAGAAGGCCAAAATATCAGACTCCATTTAACCTCTGGCTGTTTTCTGAAGGAATGACAAACAGCCATGACTGTTCGTTGTTGCACAGCTACACAATTCTGTGTCCTCGCCCACACACACACACACACACACACACACACACACAAACCCCGGCCAAGGATAATAATACTCCTCCACTTTCTGCCTGAGGAATCGGTGCTAACATAGGAGCACATCATGTGCTAACGTCTTGTTAACGTGTTCTCGGCCTGTGCTGGTGACTCCTTACACGCATGTGGTGAAGTTCAAAGAATAATGAGCATGCGATATGTTTGTGTTTACTGAGCATGAGTGTGTCAGCATGACTTTAGTGATAGCAGTAAGAGCCTCAGGAACTCCAAGCTGTCAGCTGCCTGTGTTTTCGCTGTCACACACCAAAGCATTTACAGCCTCAGCTTCAGCTCTTGTTTGCTGTTACCTTTGTCAGATGAACAGACTGGACAGAAAGCGGTGATTGATTGGTTGCCCTGAGACTGGGCTGAAAATGAAGGGAGAAATGCCAGGGACTGACAGATGGAACCAGAATAGGCCCTGAGTGATTCAGTGGACTGAAAAAACTGCCTATCTCTTTGTGTGTGTGTGTGTGTGTGTGTGTGTGTCTTGTTGGCCCTCTGCAGACAGTGCTGGTGGTCCTGACTGTGCAGCAGGATGAGTGAGTCAGAGGGCCAGTTCTACAGTGTTCAGGTGGGAGACTCCACCTTCACTGTACTCAAGCGCTACCAGCAGCTCCGCGCCATCGGCTCCGGGGCCCAGGGCATTGTCTGGTAAGAGGCTGTGCTTTTCTTAGCATTTTGCTGATTGTGTCACTAGACCAGGGTGCTGTTAATGCCCCGAGTTCACCTGATAAGATAACCAGATAAGTATGAGGGTGCTGCATGAAAAGTAAAGTTTGCCCCCTAGTAATATTCATGAATAACCAAAGCTTGTTACAACCTTGTCATTACTCTGTGTTAAAGTAAGAGGAGTAGCAATTTAAGCAATTTTTCTCCAATTTTAAAAGATAAATGACACGCTGGGTAGTTTTTTTTGTTTGTTTTTTTTCCTTGTGAAATTGGTGGTGACTTTGATGTGGATGATGCATTAATTCTGTTCCATGATAACTGTCTTTTCCCCTGCTGCGTACGATGCGTGAGCAGCTCTGCTCTGGACGCGGTCCTCGGTATCCCGGTAGCAGTGAAAAAGCTGTGTCGACCCTTCCAGAACCAGACCCATGCTAAACGTGCCTACAGGGAGCTGGTACTGCTCAAATGTGTTAACCACAAAAATGTAAGACTCACATCTGACACAAGACGTGTTTTCCTACTGGCTGCAACACAGGCTTTATGTTTGATGTAGATTTAGGCCACAGTATAAAAGAGTCATACAAGATGATTAAAACCGCTGGCAGTCAGATTAAAAATGTTAAGATTTGTGTTTACATCTTGTCATGTATTGTTTTATAAGTCACTTCTGGATTAAATATCTTGTGATGTGATTTGCAGGGAAGATGACTGGAGCCAAAGCCTAAAGCACTTGGTCTCATAAATAAAACTACAAACTTAACAAAACAAACAGTCCCTGCTTCTTGCTAAAGTGAGAGAATGCAGACAAACCCTGTTAATGCTCTGCCCTCGTCTGGCTAGCTTTGTACAGTGAAGTGCATGTAGATGGGAGAGTAACGGAGCGGACTAACGTTCTGTCTCTCTGCTTGCAGATCATCCGTCTGATCAATGTGTTCACGCCTCAGAAGTCCCTGGAGGAATTCCAGGATCTGTGAGTGGCAGTGGAGAGCTCTTTAGCTGTAATAATCTACTGTGTAGTTTCTTTTTCAGTTGAATGTAGAGATTTTAGTTGAGGTGTCTCTCTACTCTGTGTTTTTCTCCATTTTCCCTCCATTTATTTCTCATCCTGCTATTTTTGTCAGTTAACTAGTTATTTGCTTTTGACATTGTTTATTTCTGTGCTTGTGTACTTCTTTACAACCTTTTCTTCCTGTTGGTGCATTTGTCCCTCTCCCGCTTTGTTCTTTATTTATTTATTTATTAATCCCTACTTCATTTTTTTAATTCTTCTCAGGTACCTGGTGATGGAGCTGATGGATGCCAGCCTGTGCCAGGTGATCCACATGGACCTGGATCACGAGAGGATGTCGTACCTCCTTTATCAGATCCTCTGTGGCATCAGACACCTACACTCTGCTGGCATCATCCACAGGGTGAGGGCAAGGAGCAATTGTGCTGTGGGCTGAAGCAGCTAATAAGGCAGACAGTAATGTTGCTTCACACTCCAGAAATATCCTAATACCAGGCTTAAAGGCAGTGTTTCACGTCTGTCTCTTGTTATGTCCCTGCTGGGTGTGTCAGAAGCACACTCACCTGTAACCACACCTAACCATGTTGCAGTGCACTGACACATCTTGGGCTGCACTGCTGCATGTTAAACTATGTTTTTATGACGAAAGCATCTCTTTGATTGTAAAATTGAATTGAAAAGATGTTGAGGTATTTAACCATTTTGGTTCATTTGTCTAAATGCAAGCATTTCCCCCTAAATATCTGGCATCCATTTGAATCTTTTCCCCACTACCATCTGTACAGAATAATATGGTGTTTTTGTGTGCGCCTGTGTGTATGTTTCTGTAGATTTACAGACTTTCTGTCCCCTCAGGATCTGAAGCCCAGTAACATTGTGGTGAAGTCAGATTGCACTCTGAAGATCTTGGACTTTGGCCTGGCTAGGACGGCCTGCACTAACTTCATGATGACCCCCTACGTGGTGACCAGATACTACCGTGCCCCAGAGGTCATACTGGGCATGAAGTATAAAGAGAATGGTAAAAATGAGAATCAAGCAGCTGGTTTAGAACATTAATTGTTGAGACCTTCTATCCCTAAAAGTTTTACATGAATTGAAAGGGATAAAGCTCCACTGTAAGTGCACATATTCTTAAATTTGGTGACGCCACATGTATTGTGATAATGTGATTTATGAGAGCTTACTGACTATATCAGTGTAATACTTCTGTGTGTTTACAGGAAGGAAATGGTTAACAGTTCAGAAACTATAGGTTGTGTTTCCCTAGAAGCCTTTGTGTTCTTGTTGAGCCAGTTATTGATCTTCATGACCACTTCACATTGTTTAAGATTTTTTTTTTTAGTGCTTCATTTAAAGCAGTACAGTAGCTGTAGCTGGCTGTGGAATCTAATACAGTATAATGAAGAGCCATCATTATTGGTTGATATTGGCTTCTCATACACTCGTTTGAATCCTACATGTATATCAACTGGTATGTAAAAAAAACGTAAAGCTGAGAAAAGCATGAGGTCATTTAGAAACTGTATTATGGTAACAATACAACAGATGGTGCTGGCTGTTAAGAATAAGTTCACTTGCGAGCACTCTACCTACAGTACAGAGTGACAAATCTCTGATCCGGTGTCAGCCAGGCTTTAGTTCTCAGTTCTGGCTTATTGGTTTTTGAAGATGACAGTGAATGTCTTTGCTGCAGTGGACCTGTGGTCGGTTGGCTGCATAATGGCTGAAATGATCTCTCACAAAATCCTCTTTCCTGGAAAGGACTGTATCCTTCCTTGTTTGTCTCCTTAAGCCTTTCAGTTGTTTTCTCTAGGTGGAGGTGGGAGGCCTTCAGGAGATAGACAGCTGAAGACATGTAGTACATAAGCTGTCAGTTTGTACAACACAAACTATTTTGTCAGATAATGTCATTTTTCTACAACACACAGTTGAGGTGTTCCTATTTTTATGAACTAGCTTAACTACAACTTGATGCATTTATCATGGACAGGGAGAACTAATCAGGCCAGCAGGAGTGCCTTTTAGGATTACAGCTAGAATAAATAGTGTAACCTGTCCAAACTTTAACATTATAATTTATGCAGTGTGTGTGTGTGTGTGTGTAAACTGGAGCTAAAGTGCTCTGCAGTGACCAGAGGACGTCACTGGAGAGCAGAGAGCTTTCAGCGCCAGTGAAACTAAAACACAGGCAAGAGAGGAGTTAATGGCTGTTTGCTCTGAAGCAAACAGTCGACTCAGAGAGAGCGAGAGAGACAAACTGCATCCTATTTTGCTAAGTGCACACACATACACAGGGAAAGTGAAAGACTGCAGCAGCTGTGTAAACTGATAAGCAGAGCCAACGAGAAAAGCCTGGAAACCTGAATCTGGTTCCCAGCCAGAGAGAGAGAAGAAAGTCTGTCTGAAGATGAGTGTGATGAAAGCATCAGGCCATGGTGCATCGAAGAAGCCCAAAATAATGAGAGCTGGTGTTCTCCATTTCAGTGTTTGTCATTTAGATTTAAGCCATGAACTGTGTTGTTCATCTGTGCAGCCTCCATTTGTCATCTTACTGTATTTTTAGCATGCATTATATTATGTGGTTGATGTTATGTGGTCACTTTTATTTAATATCTTTCTGTGTGTGTGTGTGTGTGTGTGTATTTGTGTTTGCTTGTGTGCTCTCTGTTCCCAGTGGACATCTGGTCAGTGGGGTGCATCATGGGAGAGATGGTAAAAGGCAGCGTCATCTTCCAGGGCACCGACCGTATCCTTCACCGCTCTCATCACCTCTGTCCTGCGTGTTCATCCATCTTTCGCCCTCCACCAAAACTCCATTTAGCTTAAAGTATTTCATTCATCCCGACACTTTTCTTGTCTTACGGTTCTCTGTGCACGGTTGTCTGTCTGGACATTTCCTTATGCTCTGAGCATTATCTGTTGAATAGGTTTCCAGGAGACCTCGTTTTAAAAAGAGAGCTTAGTTTGTTTCCTGCCCTCTTCAGCGATTATGAATGTGTGGAGTTGTCTGTAATCACCGTCACTGATGGAGGGAAACAAACTGAGGCAATTCAAATCATTAGTATTTATACTGGCAGCTTGTCTCTTTCTAGTGAGTTGGTCACCTCTTCACCAGCTCCTTTCAGTGGCACTGTCCATTTAGAGTAGCGGAGAATAGATGCGGGGTGCAGTGTGATTCTGGAGTAGATTGCTTTTCTTCTCAGAAGTAATAGCCTTGTCCTGCAGTGGATGTGCCTATCTGTATTCTTTGCTATTTTCTACACTGACGAGTACATGTACATGGATTGCAAAGTGTATTAATTTAACATATTTGTCTCTTAATTCTTAGCCTTTTGCTTACATATGTCACATTGCAGAAGGCTTTTTATCCATAACAAGCATGTTGTCCAGACATCGACCAGTGGAATAAGGTGATTGAGGTTCTGGGCACGCCCAGTCTGGAATTCATGAACCGCCTGATGGAGACTGTGAGGAACTATGTGATGAACAAGCCACAGTATCCGGGTGTCAGCTTCGCTGAGCTTTTCCCAGACTGGGCCTTTCCTTCTGACTCAGAACATGACAAACTGAAGAGTAAGATCTTTGGATTCAGAAATGTTTATCTCAGTGTATATATAAATATAGTCACAGTTTCATAGCATAAATACTTTGTTTTGAATTGTCTTACCAAGGACACTCTATATACCTGTATGTATAGATTTTTGGTAAAACAGGGACATCCCTGATCCAGAGACATTTGTCACCAGTATATTGATGTAACGAGACATTTCCCAGCAGAATTACAGGGAACTAGTTCAGAGAATGACCGTGCAGGTCAAAGGTTTTCTGCCCCAGTCTATGGTATTTTAGAGCTGGAGATCAGAGTGTTACCCAATGCTGTGAGGGAAGGTAATCAGCTCTCATCAAGACTGCTGAAATGAAGTGATGTCAGAGTCCTGTTTCCATAGCAACCTTGCTCTTCCTCTGTTGCCATAACAGCTAGCCAAGCACGGGACTTACTGTCCAAAATGTTGGTCATTGATCCTGAATGCCGCATCTCCGTAGAAGAAGCCCTCAATCACCCCTACATTCACGTGTGGTACGACCCTGCAGAGGCTGATGCGGTGAGGAGACGTTCCACTCGAGACAAGTCAGTGGGGTAATTCCTTGCTGTATATGACCTCACTGTGATGTTTCCCTTTGTTTCACAGCCTCCTCCCCAGATTTCAGATAAGCAGCTAGAAGAGAGAGAGCACACCATCGAGCAGTGGAAAGGTAGGATGCACTGCCCTCTAGGTAAATGCATTAGCAGTGCAGCTCAACTTACATGTACATTTTAGTTAAGGGAACAGGGAACTTGATTTGGAGTAATGTTTCTTTTATTTCTGTGTAGATGGGTGCGTGACATACTGCGCAAAGAAAATAAACTTAATCACTATTGCTTTTGACTTTTCACATCACAGTTCAGAGGCCAGGATGGCATAGGTATTTCAGTGAGATGCAAATAATAAACAAAGGTGTAGGTTGCCATGGCAGTACAGTGTGTTTACTGTATCTGAGGAATGACCTGCTTCCTATTTCACTGTGTGTGTGAAGTTACAGCAGAGAGAAAGAGGACAAATGAACAATGCAGTAAGCTGTTTAGCACTGTTTGTGCTGCAACATTGAAATACCATGGTGCCAATTGAACATTTTCTGTTTTGCCACAGAACTCATTTATGAGGAGGTGATTGACTGGGAAGAGAGGAACAAGAATGGGCTGATGAAAGAAGATTGCTCAGGTACCAGTGTGCACCATCTTCATTCGTTATCCATTATATTCTGTACCAAACTGCTCTAAGAACTGGCAGAACCAGCTTAAGACTGGTTTTCTGAAAGGTGCCATTATGTTCACATCTGTCCCATTAAACAGATGCTAGGAAATTCACTGTATTAATTAGCCAAACTTGGTATTTTCTGGTTCTCTCTGTTGTGTCTGTCATGTATCAGATGTGGTGTCAGGATCGGCCTCCCAGTCCTCCTCAGCCAACGACATCTCCTCCATGTCCACAGAGCACACCTTGGCCTCGGACACAGACAGCAGCAGCATCGACACACTGACGGGACCGCTGGACGAGAGTCAGTGAACACAGTCCATGGCTACATGAATCTGCTCATCTGTCTGCCTGAGTCCCCCCACCTCGTGTTTACAGTATCCAGATATCAAACATTATCACCTTCCTTCCTTCTCTTTACTTGATCCTTTCCCATTTTTGTATTTTTTGCCTTTTTCTTCTTTACTCTTTAACTTCAAAGAATTGGTCTATTTTTCTATTTTCTTTCCCTGTGTGACCTGGTGGGTCTTACTGATCATTTTCTGGACTGTTGCCTAGAGGTCAAAGCTATCTTTGCTGTTTTTTGGATCGGTAGTATACCAGTTTTTGTTTTCCTTTGTGGATGTAGTTTTAACTGCGAGTATATATGACGTATGCATCCATATGGATTTTCAGGTTACCAGGAGCAGATGGGTTTGTTTTGAATGCCTGTATTTTAATAGTTTTATTTTTTTAGCAGATATTAAGTTGTGACCAGATGTTATTGTCATCCAATTAAAGCAGATACACACTGAACATAGAGCACAGCTGCCAGCTGCTCTCCTGCATGTTACGTCAATAAGAACAAAAGCTTATGATTGTACCAACCATCTGATGTTCATCTGATGATCAAACACTAATCTGATCGACAGTGTTTGATCGACACTATAGCTAGCTTGCAGTATTGCAGATCTCCACAGTGGTGCTTTCTGCACAGTGTTTTTGTTTTGTTTTAGTTTTTTTTTAATTGGCTTGAGTGATGTGGATTTTCAGCTTTTACTCCTGACCGCTAGGAGATGCCGTGGTCGCTGTGTTATTGTTTTCTTTCCTGATATAATGTACTGTATGTAAAGGTGACACTGATAGTGGCTGTAATCCTTTTCATTGCAAATAGATCAAGTGTGCTTGTTCTGTTAAGAAGTAACCTATCTCTAGAGCGATGTATTATAGTCACCCCCATTTGACATAAGGTACCGACTATCAATGTGTATATCAAAAGAACATCATTATCTTGTAAATGTACGAGAGGCAAAAAAGATACATGTGATATTTATTTTTGTGTTTTTGCAAAATATTGCACACAGTCACATCAAGGCCCACGGAAATCACATTTCATTGACAGATAATTGCATGGGCTTCTGCTTTTCAAAATCATTCCTTTAGTACTGGGACAGTAACAAAACGAATCATGTAGAACACGTGTAAAAGCAGTAAAACACGAACAGTAGTGTTTAACTTGCATGAAGGCATCAACAATGCCTGTAAGATACCATAGTATTCATTATACAAAGATAAATCCGTTCAGCTCAGATCTTCTACGTACAGTTCCTTGATGTTCTTTGTTCTGAAAGCCAGTTGATGTGTTTTTTGCCTTGTAAGCCTGTGTGTGTATGTGTATGTGTATGTGTGTGTGTGTGTGTGTGATCAAAATGGACTGTGCAGCACCCTCCTTCATCGTCTCCTTTGAATCGTCCTTAAAGACAGCAGTTGTGCCCCGTCTATGGAGAAGCTGGCCCAGCAACACAAGGCAGACCCGTTCTGCTTTAAAATCAGGGTGTGACTGTGGAGTTCTGAATCAAAATCTGGACCTCGAAACTCAAGATGGAAATGTAAAGATGAACTTTGGAACTGGACTGTGGAGCTGCTTTCTGCAGAACTGATTGCACAGTGTGATGGACAAGCAGAAGTATGACACTATGGGGTCACTGAGGACTGCGCCATGTTGTACCCTATATTTTCCTTTAAAAAAATTGACCTTCTTTTTTCAGTCATGCCTTAAATGACCTGAGGGGCCATTTCACTCCGAAACATTGTGTCAGATAAGGACTGAGCATTACAGTACTCAGAACATCTTGTGTTTACCATGTTCAAAAATCTCCATTGTATACACTGTACATCTCAGATTTTTGTTCAGTTTCTCCTTTTATTTTTAGCGATGTCCTGTGTGATTGCAGTGACCACAATATTATCACTTGGCCAACATCTTTTGCTCTTACGCAACTAATAAAGTGGACATCAGTGATTCATTTTCTTTCAGTGATGCTGTTTTGCATATTCCTCAGGTTCTTTATGAATAAATACCACAACATCTCTCAAAGCCCTTCCCAAGAGAATTAAAATGCTCTGTCTGCACGAGGTCTTGTGCAGTTCTT
>NW_018128162.1:546466-571400 GCF_001952655.1 Monopterus albus
ACTGCATATTTTTCAAAAGCTCTTGACAATAAGTTCTGTCTTCTTGGCCTCGTCGTTGAGCTCCCCGAAGGTGTCAAAGAACTGTTCCATCTCTCTCTGCAGCATTGCATTGCGTAGTTCTGCAGCAGCCCGGCTCCTTTCAGATTCCACAATCTTAGCCTGGACGACCTCGTACCACTGTTGCTGCTGGGCGAGGTTTGTTTTCAGCTGCACAACCTTTAACTGCAGCTCTTCATTCCTCTGCTCTAGGCTGGTGTTAAAGGAATGAGGAGCAAGGGACAGAGGAGGAAGCCTGTGAAATTGTGTTTATGTAAATTGAACTAGCTGCATAGCTCTTTCCTTCCTATCCTATGCAGCCTTTATCAAATCGACCCGCTGGTTTTCAGTTATGTTTAAGTCTGGAGATTGGGAATGATCATGGTAAAACATTCACCACATTCCTGAGTTGATTTAGCTCTGTGCTTTGGATCATTGTCTAGTTGAAAAATCCATTGCCTTTTCATTTTTAGTTTTTTAACTAATCGTAGGAGACTTTGCTTTAAAATCTTCAGATATTGGGCTGCATTCATTCTTCCTTTCACTTTATGCAGCACTCTAGTGCCTGATGCAAACATACACCCCCAAAACATCAGCAAGCCTCCCCCATATTTGACTGTGGGAATGGTGTTCCTAGGTCAGCAGCATGGCCCCTTAAATTAGCTGTCTTTCCATTGGTGTGAGCTATTTCCATAGGTCAACCACATAGGCTGTACTAGGAAATTTAAACACACATACAGCAAATATGGTTACTCCACTTAATGAGTATTTGGTGTAAAATATTAGCTGTATGCTTCCATTTCCACTGTAGATTAAAGCTAAAGCACAGCTTTGGTTAAACAGAATGTACATAACTGTTTTATGTTACCTAATACAACCAATGTTTTCAGCAAACCTTTGGGAAACTGTAAAGGAAGTTAATCGGCTGCTGTTGCTCTCTGGCCTAAACAGGATATAGGGTGAAACTCTGGGTCAGCTGAGCGACCACAACGGCACAGCTGAGTGCATACACACACTGTCTGAGCCTGGGAACGCTGTCATTCCGCACTTGAAATACACTAAGGGTAGGAAAATTGTTATAGGCGAGTAATCACCAAGCCAAGAGCAGAAGCACAGTGAATTTAGACATTTCATTTCTTTTCTACAAGGTTTACACACACTGTGATGTAAACTGTACGGATTGAAATGGAAATGCTTGACAGAACAGAATGAACATTACCTGATTATCCTTTCCTCATACTCCTTCCTCTGTTTGACTATCTGCTGTTGGAGGCTGGTGAGGAGGCTACGGAGGGCGCTGGCAGAGGGGTCAGCTAGGGGAACTGGAGGGGGCACCCTGAGAGCACAGGATGGCTGCTCTGAGTGCTGGGCTTTAAATGAGGGACACAAGGCTTGGGAGGACTGGGGGGAGCTTGCAGTAAGATGTTGAGGTGATGACAGGAACTGGAGATGAAGCATCGGGCTGGCTCCTGAGTCCATCTCTGGCTCTTGTTCATGCTTCTTATCTTGATCTGGACTCTGGACCTGTTTACTGGAACCACTTTCAGCAAAGATGATCTCACAGGAGGGCCAGGGGCTCTTCCCATCACTTGCCCCCTCACCCTCCATCACTCCCTGGGTCTGGTCAGGGGCCCATGCTTGGTACATCTGTTCCTGCAAGTGCTCCTGGAAGCTTGTTTCCAAGTCGAAGAAGTCCTGGAGGTTGTCGGGGGTGACTGCGTTTGGGAGGTTATCATACAGGGACAGAGCACTCGTGTGCTCATCACTCTGTGTTAAACTGGGACTGTGGTTCAGATGAGCTCTGTCCTCTTGTCTCCAGCTGCCTTCCTGTACTCCTCCTCTCTCTCCTCCTCCTGCATTCTTTATGCCAGGAATCAGCTCTGCTTCCCAGTACTGTCTTCCAAAGCCTACTCTCCAGCTGCAGTAGTTGTGATCTGGCCAGGCGCCAGGTCCTCTTTCCCCACCCTCAGCAACAGCTGGGGCCAGGCCAGGCAGGGGGCTGCAGGGCCTCGGGAGTCTGGTTACAGCCATGCACACAACCCCACTCTCCATTTCCTTTTCCCTGGCCCTCCCTCGCTGCGCAAAAGGTGAGCAGTTTTCGTACACAGGGTCCGTGGAGCAGGAGCTGGCTGTGGTGGGGGTCTCAATAGGAAGACAGTGCAGCTCCATGATCCAGCCAAGCCCTCGGGTGTGCTGAGAGCCTTAGATAACTGCCCTCCCCTCCTCTGTCTGCTGTGACTCGAGGCTTGGATTGTGGATTTGTGAGCATGATATGGAGCTTCCCTGTGCCAAGTGCTGATGGGGAACAAAAAGTGTAGGAGTCGTCCTCCCCTTTGGTTGGCGCTCTGCTCTGCCCTTAACACTGCTGCCTAATGGTAAACAGGTTGTAGTGTGGGCTTAGGCAACAGGAACTCTGTGTGTGTGACTTTAAGCAGGACTGACATCAGCTGTTACTTTAGCACAGCTTCTGAGGGAGGGACCAGGGTGTAATATAGTCTGGATCTTTCCTACAAACAGTCACACATAACTGCAACCACAGAAATAGATGGCAGCCACAGGCACAAAGTGTGAAACACTCACAGTGAACCCCATAATCTCTATGCTTTATTGGTGCAATGGAGCCAAAAATAGAACATTTTGGTGTTATACATTTTTAAAACAGTTTTTTTGAAAATGACTGAATTGTACTACATAATAAATGCATGTGCCTATTATTTCAGCTGCATCATTGATTTTCCATGACTGCTTTCACAGCCAAGTACATGTACTGTGGTTCACTGAGTGCAATCTACTGCACCTAGTCTTTGAGAGCTGGTCAGCACCAAACCAATGAAATGCTGCCATAAAAAAAGGACATTGTGACAAATCACAGAAAATCCAAATATATTGTATGAGAGCACAAGCAGAAGTTCAGCAATGGTTAATTGTTGTAAAGATAAAATAAACAGTGAGGGGGGAGATAAAGAAAGAAAATAAATAATTGGCTTAATGGCTGCAGAAACACACACTAAGCTGTCAGGGTCATTGTGTATTAACACCACAAGGTGGCAACTGCAGGCTACATTATGAAAAGCCTCTGCTTTAAATGGGCAGTAGACCTTGGCATTTTAAAGAGGAGGATGATTCTTCACAACTTAAATATTCAGATAAACATGATTTGATTTGGTGCTCAACCATAACTTTACTGTTAAATGTAATATCCTGGTAATTTGGCGTGCATTTTTCAAATGAATGTGCTGGTTTGAATGACTACCTTCTCCTCTAGTAAATGTTCATTTTTTAGAGCTTTAAGAGATTTAAGTAGAGATTTGCTATTGATCTTGCAGGTCTATCATTAGGGTGGTGCCATGGAACACCACCTATCAAAGGTTCTTCCTCCTGATCAGAGGAAACATCCATACAGGCTATATGGCTGCAATTTATATGCAAATCACCTCCAGTTAAATGGTTTCTCAGAGTGTGACAGGAAGTGACATCCCAAACAGTTTTTTGACCATATTTGACACCTATGAGTGCTTAGATGAGATGTTGATTATGCTCATTTTTATAGTTTGTCTTGCTGTGAATTATACAACATAAATAACATATATCTCTGAATAATGCAGTACAGTTCAACGACAGCACAAACAGCATCCAGAATGATCCAACAGCTGAATCAACACCTCTGTAAATCCTTTTGAGCAAAGAATGAACATTATCACCTTCATGCAGGGAGGATTTACTGCAGGACTTTAACACAGCATTTGACTGCATTAGTGTTTTTTTTTATAAACTTCCAACTGGGTGTATATTATCGAGAACAAAGTACAGTATTCCATGAGACCATTGGAGTGTCAGTGCACTGCCTTGCCAATCAAGGACACCCTGCAAACATAATTTCTGCATGTTAACAGCTGTCTGTCAACACTGATAAAACGACGCCCTTATCTGCTCCATGTAAATGACTCCACGTCCTTCAAGGCTGCGCAGACAGAAAAGGAATCCTAATGTTTTATCGATGCACAGTACAAGATGAGACAACAGGGGCACCAGAAAGGAAATAACCATCTGGAATGCCACATTTTTGCTGCAGTCTCTCTCATATCCCTCTGAGGCTTTTGCCCTGACCGCCATGTCATTAAACAAATGACAGAGAACCTTGCCCTTTTCACTCTCTCACCCCAGAGCCTGTATCACAGCTGGCTCTCCACCGTACAGAGGTTAAGCTTCCTCTTGCCCTGTATCACCCTGGCCCTCCCTTCTCCTTCGTCCTCCACTTTCGGTACTGTACATCTACGTAGTTGTTTGTAACCATGACGACAGAATCCATGGCAACACAGATCCCCACGGTTCTAAATAATAAAGGTGGATGGATGATGGAGGAGGATGGGGGGTGGAGAGAGGATGTGCTCTGTGGCTATTTCAGCAAGTGTCTTGATGGAGAGTAATTGACGAGGCCCTTGTTAACAGGGACAGGGTCAGGAGATGTTTCCAAGGACAGTATGAAGACGAGTGGTTATAGAGAGGCATAATGTAACCTATAAAGCTAAGCAAAATCAGAAGGAAAAAGGCACGCAGCATTTGTCTCCAATGCTGTGATATATTCCTGCATGCAGGTGTGTTTTGGAGAGATTAATCCCTGCCTCTCTTTCCTCTGATCCCCAGCTTTTCTCTGGGTGTGTGCTTTGAAGCTGCATTGCTACCTGAGTAGATTTATATTATTTCTCTAGTGTTAACTCACATTTTAGAAAGGCAGCCAGGGTTTCCTTTTTAGCAATCACCTCAGTAGCTCTCATCTAGAACAAAACAAAACTCCAGCACATACGTAGAGTGTGGCTGCTAAAGTGCACAACTCACATTTCTGAGCACTTTAAGGCCTTCCTGTCATGATTTGTCTTAAAAGTCATGGATTTACTATAGTCTGTTTAATTAAAGTATATGATAGTCCATGAGCTTTGTTTTTATTCTTGAAACTAATTTATTTCTAATAAAATCACGCTTTTCTCTTAGTTATACTACATTTTATATCTTGTAAATATCTTTACTTTCTAGAGATTATCATAGTTGCCCTGCGTCTATCTCAAATTTAATCCAGACTATGTTTAATAGAGGCTCAACCATTTTGAACTGATTCAAGGTTTCATTCACCACAGTGGATTATTTACTGTAAGAACATGAAAAAGGTGTCTTCAAGCAACAAGAGGCACTCACATGCATACTCAGTGCTACTGTCTCTCTCTCTCAAACCATTCCACATAGATGTATCCACGTGAGATGTGCGTCACTGGTCTCCATGTGTGGGTAAATTATGTCGCTGCCATGCTAAATGGGATTATATTGCTTAAAAAAAAAGATCTTTCCTATACTGTATACGCATTCTCAATCAAAACCTTGAGCTTATTTTAACTTTACCCTCCACCTCCTGGATGTGTGTCCACAGGCTCTGCAGTTTCATTATAGCTCACATCATTAACATTTTGATTAGATAGCTCTTACAGCCATCTCTAGAGGCAGCTGTGCAATGTGATTATCTATCCCAGCAATATGACATTATACATTTGTTTGCAGGATTTTTTGTCATCATGCAACATCACACAATTTGACAGTCAATTAGCCTAACAGCCCTGGTGGAGTTACCATGGGAACAACTTTTTCTTAGAGCAGACAGGACAGAAGATAGTGCTCAGGAGCAACATCTTTAACTCCCAGTGTGTTTTTCCGGGGCAGCACGGTGACGCGGTGGTTAGCGCTGCTGCCTCACAGCAAGAAGGTTCTGGGTTTGAGCCCTGGCTGACCCGGGGCCTTTCTGTACAGAGTTTGCATGTTCTCTCTGTGCCTTTGTGGAGAAGCGCAGCTTTACAGGTAATTTAGGCACGTACAGTATGCAGCCACCACTGCATCACACAGCTGTCATCCTACAATAACATAACACATGTTGACTTGAGCTGAAAATGGAATGTACAGAAAAAAAATTTGGTAGTTTGACCCTCATAATATGCAGAGTTGTGCATGGGCACCATTCACTGACTGAACAATTCAGTTTGCTACTAGGGAACTCTAATGTGAAATTAGATCACATGTGAGTGGGTAAGGCTTTGTTTATTTGATATATAATAATGCTAATATTTTGCCAGTCAAAGAAATAAGCTGCCCATTTCATGAGTCACACTTGTGAAGTATTTTCTTTCTCCAAACAATAGCCACGCTAATGTCAGTGACAAAGAGATTACATTTCCTAGAGGCAGTCAGGGTTTTGATAATGTGATAATACTTTTAATGTGAAGGAGCAGCAACAGGAAATGATTTGTTGGCATTATGAGAAAGCTACACAAGAAGTGACCACTGTAAACACAAGTGACAGGACTTTTTAGAGGCCAGTAACTTTTCATTGTGGCTGCATTTGAGATGAACATTACTGGAACAGAAAGAGCGCAGCCGTGAGGAGCGCCAAGTTTAAAACCGACTGCAAGTGTGACCTGTACACATGGATAAGTGGCAAGCTGGCTTTAGGTCAGTACATGTTGTTTATTTTGACTCACTGAGTTTTAAAAGAACGTTTTAAAGCTGAGCTGAGTCTGAGGACCAAAGAAACGTGTGGGAAAAAAAAACTCGCCTTGGATTCAAGGCACAGAGGAGGAGGAGTAAAAACCACCTGGTCTAAGGTAAGACAGGCCCGACTGTGTGTTCACGTTTATGGCTGGTTTCCTACTGTTATTATTTGGCAGTTTGAAATTTAAATGTTGGTTGCAGTCAGTCATAAAGTGTGATACGTGTCATAGCAGCGGCTGTGGATTGATGGCTGCTGGTTACAGGTGCAACATGTAAATTAACACATTCATTCAAATTCATTTCTGCTAGAATTCTACCCAAAATGTAAATGAAATAAAAGAGAAATAGTTTGTTTTAAAAGACAAAGAACAGATGGTCAGTGCATGGACCAAATCGCACAAGAATCAGAAGTCTAAGGTGCAGTAACACATTACAGTTAGGCAGTAAAAGTACTTA
Organism: Monopterus albus; assembly: GCF_001952655.1. Classification (NCBI taxonomy): domain Eukaryota; kingdom Metazoa; phylum Chordata; class Actinopteri; order Synbranchiformes; family Synbranchidae; genus Monopterus; species Monopterus albus. The sequence goes on from NW_018128162.1 coordinate 553,487, forward strand.
GTCCACTTATGAATGTATGAGTGGTAATCAGGCTGGGGATGAAGGTCAGTGGATGTTCTACTAAAAAAGTGTTTTCTGCTTGTTTAAAAAAATAAAAACTGAAGAAATGAGTGTGATCTAATAGAGACTGTGAAATTAGTTCCAAACAGAAAATGGTGAACTATGGATGTGATAGTTCCTTTGAGCTCCTGTGAAGGGTGAACTTGCACAACAACGGTAATGTGATTACCTGAACATGAAAACCTACTCCTAGTATTTGGAATCATATTGATATCATCATTATTTTGACAGTTATTCAAGAAAAACGATATTTCAGTAGCTCAGTAACTTTTGAAGATGTGTCAAATCTATTGACTCCATACTGAGTCAGCAGAGTTTCAGATAGAATTTAATCTTAGTTGCAAGTTGGTAATACTGTTTGTTGTCTCAAAGTAGCGAGAATTCCTTGAGCCCTGTACTTTGGTGTGTGATAGATCTTATGTGGATGTTGCCGTGCAAACCGTGCAGGCATTGTAGGCAGTGTGTATGGAGTTAGAAGCAAAAATATTGAAATTGGCCCTATCTCACAATGATGGACAATCCTTAAAAAAATTCCTGGAACTTGGTAATGGTGCAGATTAGCACCAAAATCTAATGAGTTGGTCCATCCACCAGACCGTGCCTTTCCAAAAAAAAAACATCATCTATATCCAGTCATTACTTTTTGAGTTGTGCTAAAAACAACCAAAAAACGCTGGTAAAAGCATACAGAGGTAAATATTACAAATATCTTTGATGGATGGACAGAGAGACAGATTAAGGGGTTAAGAGTAAAATGATGTAAATAAATAGAGGAGGAAAGTAAGAGACAAAAAACTAAGTCAACAGAATAAAAGTCATGTGGAAACACTGAGGCCTAACAAAGGCAGAGAAAAAGAAAAGCTGCTATTTAAGGGGGATGAAAATATTTGTGTGAATGGAAGGAAAACAACCACACAAACCAGCAGATGAAAGGTAAAAAAGACAAAGTGTGCTGATTTGATGACTTATTCAGGGTTTCTCTGGAGCTCTCTTCCAAGGATCTCTTTGAAAAGGAGCATGTTTGAAGTGTCTGCATATGTGCCAGCCTGTCTGTCAGTGGGAGGTGGATCAGGGGCTGGTAAAACAGGCAGAGAGACAGATAAAGAGTGTGAGGACGTGAGATAGCAAGGGAGGAAGGAGAAGGAAAAGGATTCCTTGAAATAGAGTGGATGTGAGCAAGAAAGACAGCATATCAATGCTCTCCTTTGCACTGCGGAGGCCGCAGTAGGCACTGGCAAGGTTAGAGCACAGAAATGGGTTATTAAAGGGGATAATACCAATCTCATATTTTTTACTGCAGAAAAAACACTAAAGAAAGGCAGGAGGCCAAGATGGAATAGAACATGTTTTAATGTGAACAAAAAAGCAGAAGGAAGCAATGAAACCAAAGAAAAGGCTTCAGTATAAGAATGTAGGAAGTAAAATAAAAAACTAAATCTATTTGAGACAAAGCAGCAATATGAAAAATTGTGATCAATAAATGCTGGGAGCTGATGTAATGGCACCTCAAGAGCTGCAAGGACCATCGCCATGTGAGAGGTAAGGCCATGTCCAACTTTATAGCTGGTAGCTGATGGCCTGGTAGTTCCTCATTCAAACAGAACAATTTGGGTTTATTGGGTTGCTCCAAGGTCAGTGGTGTGTGTGTGCATTTGTATACATGTCTTTTTTACATCGTGTCAACCAATTTTTATTTGATGCCATCGTTGTGAGGACCTTTTAGCATGTTAGCATGTCCTCACAACTTCACAGGGCTTTTTGAAGGTTCAGACTTGGTTTGAGTGTTCAGGTTAAAATCAGGTTTAGGTTAAGGTTAGAGTATGTCACCCGGAAATGAATTTAAGTGTAAAGTCCACACGAAGGATAAAAACAAGCCTTTGTGTGAGTGTGTGTGTCTGTGTGTGTGGGGTGGGGGGGGTGGAGTACACATTTGAACCACATCCAGTTTGCACAGAACACCGAGAGAGCTCAGCTCATTGGCCAGTTCTGTGGTCGCCGTGGGAGACAGTCCTGGGATGGCTGATTGGGTCTGGGAGAGTAAACAATGGGATGATGGGAATGGCCACTGTGAGGGCCAAAGGTCAGCAGGGTGGATTTCACATTTGAGCTGTCACCTTTTCAGTTGGCACTAACATTTACATGTACACACACGAGAATCACACACATCACACAAATATTCTTCACTGTAAATGCATAGCAGTTTTTTTTTACATTATTTTTGGCTTTTTCCCAAGTGTGAGATACCATTGTGGTAGCCCTGTAGGTGTACACTGTCCAGATCAGACCTTCATGCAGAGAAAGTCATAGCTCATATTAATTTATACAGCTGATACACACTAAAATAGCAGAACAGGGCTGTTGTGCTGCAGATAAACAAGGATGCATGCATTTGTGTGCTCAAGGTTAGTGTGGCTTTATGATTTAGGGATACAGGTACACTGTAGTGTTTTATGGAGGTACATTTGTGCATCTCTGTGCTTTTACATACTACATAGGTTTTAAAAGAAAGCAGAAAACTTATCCTAATGACTCCGTGGGTGATGATTGTACTTGTAGTGTTGGTTTGTTTTGTAGCATCTGTGTGGGTACTGTAGATGTATTTCAGTAGCCAGACCTGCCAGGCTCCTACCCCCCTTTGAGAACAGTGGAAGAAGGCCATTTCAGTGCTGTTTACACTGTAAACGGACCAGAGCTGTGCATGGCTTTCATAGCAGACACAGAAGCACTGCAGAGCGAACTCGTATATCAACATGTGATACAGACCTGAGAGTCGTATTTTTATAGCTTCGGTCTGCCTGTCAACAGTGGATCCAGACAATCATCTAAGGTGGGAGTTTGCTAAATATAGGCAATAATCCCTCACTAGGGTGGCCCTGTCACCTAGTAGTCTAAGACACTGTATAATCGCAGTATTGATTCTGGCTTTGTTGCATATCATCCCCCTTACTCTAATTTTCTTTTAGCTTCAAGATGAGAAAGTATGGAGACAATAATGAGAAAGGGGCACAATGTTAAAACCTAATAGGAGAGAGTTCATTGAGAAGAGAATTGAGAAGTTATAGAGAAGCTGCTGTTTGTAATGAAAATAGATGATGGAATTTATGGACAACTTATTGCTTTTATGTTAGTGCAAGTGAACATACACACATATAAATGACAAATGTTTAGTGAGCTTGCTACTGCATGTGGTACGGACACACTTTCAATCTAAACTAAACCTTTTTATTGTCATCTGGAGTTTTAACTTTAAATTTTAAGGCTATCACAACTCACTTGGAGCTCCCTCCTCATTTTATTAGCTGTTTTTGAAACAGTGCAGCAACAGGAAACTGTTCTTTTTTTGGTCATTTCTGAAAACCTGAGCTATTACTGATACCACTGCTACAAGCGGGAACCTTATGAGGAAGCATATCTACATTCCTGACACATTAGTCTGTAGTTCTTCTTACCAGACACTTAAAGGATTAGGCCGGTCATTTTCTATATTACTAGTATTTTCAGCAATCTCCATACAGAGACTGAAACTGATAGTGAATTGCCTCTACTCAGAGTTAGTGTCTGTCAGCCCTGGATTAGCTTGTTTGTCTGTGCAATAGATCTCTGTTGTTGTACAAAAGTTATTTAAAACACATCAGGGAAATGCACTCCTTCATTTAGTGACATGCTTTTTCATTACAAAACCCTAGATCTGATTATGTTGCCCCAAAGTCTACGAGTGGCCGTAATTTCCTGAAGTTAGCACGAGTCAACTGTGCATACCCGAGACCTTGTGTGAGCTCTCTGCTTTCTTTACATTCCACTAGCTTCCTATGCTCAGGTCTGGGGTTTGCTAATGAGAAAACGTCACCCAGTGCAGCAGTGTGTTTCACTGATGTGTTTCTAATTGTTAAAAATACTATTAATTTAGAAAATGACCAGCCTTTTCCTTTCAAAAAATATCCTCTCCCTAATCAAAAGCTGGTGTGGAAATAAATACGCCTCCAAAACCAATTGTTGCTTGTCATCCCAGCTTTTTTATTTTCTTGTTTTAAGCTTGTTTTCTGCTGGAGATTGCAGAGAGATGAAGCTAGGTGAAAGTAACACCAAGAAGAGCCAGAGGCATACACGGTGCGTTTCTATTTTACACCACTGTGGGAGGTCTGATGATCACATACTCGACCGTCTACTTCAGTGCATGATTCTGAACACCTACCACTTCCAGCCCTGCAGGCACAGACATTTGCTGTTTTATTTTTTTTAATTCAGGTTCAGTGGAGATTTTAGTTATAAAATGACCAAAAAAATTTAAAAGATTCACAGAGCAATTGTTTGCATCCTTCTCTGGATAGGCGTTCACATTCCTGTGAAGGATATGGGAAAATGGTTTTATAGTACACAATAATAAAACCAATAGTCCATCTGTCACACATAATTTTCAAACCATTATCATTCTTTCCATGAACAAACACCCAGGTGTGGATACGAGTGAGGAGGGAGACCAAGTGGCAATTTAATAGACAGAAACTGTTCTTTTAATGTACCTTCTCTTTCAGAGGCCCACATTCATCACATACTCTTTAAAGTCCCCCACACAATGACAGGAAATAGGCTCATTCAAGTAAGCAGAGTATCTATATAAGATCAAATTATTGAATATAATGCTTTCCTTCTCCTGCACTGTCTCTATCTCTCTGTCTCTCTCATTTGCACACATGAGCTCTCACTCCCAGTTCTTTCCATTCAAACTCTGTTCTCTTGTCAGGCTTTTTGAGGATTTTGAGATTTGGTCCCCATCAAGCCAGCACCACTGAAATGCTCTTTCAATTTGCATCAGAGAAAAAAAAATGGAGGGTGGCAATTTGCTTCTCCACATAAAGAAAGATCAATTTAGAATCTTTCGGATGTCTTCCATTTGCATTTTGAGCACAAGAATGAAAAGAAATGACAAAGAAAGTGAGTCATCTTTAATCTGTTTCTAGCATGAAAACACTGTTCAGTGAAATTGCACAACAGCATGAATGTGCTCATGTTTTAATATCAGCTCACATTGGAGTCACACCTTTCCATTACTTCATAGACAGTGATTTATACAATATTATTTATGCATTATTAGTGTGGTATGAATATTATACAAGGCCATATCATTCACACTGCCATCTGTAAATTATTATTATTACAGCCTTTTTACATGACAGTCATGAGCTCTTGTGTTTCAACTGCTTCATTTGCTCTCTTCCTCTATCTCTCTTGCTTTCCCACTGCTCCTCTATCCATAACTCTGTCCCAATAGACCTTTTTTACAGCAGATAGTTCAACTTGTAGTAAGAAATTCACAGGTGTTGCGAATAATATTAACACTGGCTCCATTACATTCAGATGCCCCAGAAAACCATGACAGTAAGTCAACATGAACAATACCAGGACCCTGCAACTGAAGCAGGTCAGTGGTATTCAGCCATCGTTCTTTTTGTTATTTAATCATGTGCTTTTCTTACTGTCCTAGTGAAAATAGCCTATTCATTTTTATAGTATACTGTTGCAGTTATTGAATAAGAATCCACAGTACAGTTATTTAGTTTTTTTACCCGCAGGCTGTGATCTGTGCCAAATGGATGTCAACTGTGACTTGACACACATCACACAGAGGAAACCCAACTGTTTTCCAAAAATGTTAGTTTTCTGAGATTATGTGTGAGCTGTTTCATGAGTTTATGCAGCTGTGTGAAGCTTCATGTGAGGTTTTGTAACTTTTGCTGAACAGTGACTAAGTGCTTACAAATAGCAATTACAGTATAGTGACACGCTGAACTTGATTTCAGTTTCCAAGATTCTCTAGGTGACTCTTTAAAGCCATCACAGCTGAAAGCTTGTCCCCTCCCGTCTCCTCCTGAGTTCCTTGTTTTATAATAAAAAAAACTAAAACAGTTAAATGTTTATCTTTGACAGGCTAAAATGCAGTATAACAGTAGCACAGTAAGAAAAATGTCAGCACATTGACTCAGTAATATCAGTTTAGAGTTTGCTAAAAATGCAGTTGTTGCTAACAATAGCTAGCATTAGCCAAGTAATGTGCCACTGTGCCTAGTAAATCGAACACGTTTTATCAACGCTTTTTTTCTCCACATCAGACGTTGTGTGTTATTTCCTCTTTCTGGAGTGCTCCTTTAAAACTAGGACATGATCCATGGCATAGTTCAGTCTGGACTACCCTTTTGTTGAATTGGCAGCTTTAATTGGCACGTCCACTTTTGTCCTGTTCCTCCACTTGTTTCCTGCAACTAAACCCAACTAAGTAAGGAGAAAGGTAATGTCACTGTAAACTCCACATGCTTTTGATTTGCAATACATGTGCAAATTTGTCTCATATGTTGTGTTTGTTGTTCTCTAGTTGAATGATACAAGAGATACCTTTTGCTGCATGGAATTATTTAGATAAACAGAACACATTTTGAAGATATTTTTTACTATTAAAAACAAACGAATCTGTGATATAATTAAAATGCTATTTATTATTATAGTATCATAATTTTTTATTTTATTTACTTAAGTCCCTGAGCCACTTCTTTTGGGTATTGAGATGTGTCTTAAAATCATTAATCGTGTGTTCCAGAGCAAACAGTGATTGCTGAAGTAGCTGGAGGTGTTATTTGCTTCGTCTTCTTGTTTCCCACATTTTTTTCTTTCCACACAACACTGTGTCTGATACTTCTACCACGTTTGCAAAGAGTTATAACCTTACCTTGGTTTGTGTAATTGCTTTGTGTGTTTCATAAGAGCTAACATCCAGTCTCACATGCCCTTAATTACTATTCCCTTGGATCTTATTAGACCTAGCATTGAGGAAATCAATTAGGACCCAGAGAAAAATGACTTCCTCTTTCCTTGATCAGGCAGCAGTTAAAGATGAAATGTGTAGTCATTATTTCACCATTAGATCCACACTGAGACAGGCAAAGACTAGAGGAGGCAGTAAGCCCACTCCAGTACCATGCACAGAGTGGAAGTAATGATGACAGAGAGAGAGAGAAGGAGTAGGAATATGGTCAGAGAAGATGGAGGAAGACTACAGAGTGCTGTCAGAATGAGATAAATCTAAATTGGCCTGCTGAGGGGAAATGGAGGAAGAGAGATGAAGGTGTACAGAGAGAAAAAGCACTGAGTATGTGGGCCAGGTCTCTCCAAAGGTCCCTGTCACATTAGAAAGGCTCCACCATCGCCTCTTCTCTAAAGCTAAACTGCATTTGAATGAGCTATCGTTTTAGATACATTGACTTCTTAAACCAAGATTCATAGCTTTTATATCCAAGAAACCAAATTCAGTAGAGCACATTTGAAAATGTGTCCTTAGCTTTTCTAAAGGGTCATGATGTGATTTGTCTCCTATCCATAGTATTTTACAGACAAAAGAGAAGCCCACACCAGCTGCCCTCCCCCTTCCTTTCCCTCCCTCAACGCCAGTAGTCATTTCTCAACTATCCATTAACTGTACCAAATAGATGTCTGGAGGAGGAGAGGAAAAGATCCTCTCTCTGTTAAAGAGATTTTCTGTGAGATGGAAGGACTTGGAGAGAGACAGAGAGGGAGAGTTAGGTAACAACAAATGGGTAGTGGGAGAGAGAGGGAGAGATGGGGGAGGAAGAAAGGACTTTAAAAAGTGGTATATTGGAGAGAACCAGAAGGAGGTGGATGGATGCCATTTAGTATGGGTGGAAACACAATGCAGAGAATAACCCGTGACCTACTTCTGCCATGTCATTACGTTCCTCTTGGCCATTTCCCTGTCGCTGGTCACCCATTAATTCACTGTATAGTCTGTTATTCACTATGCATGACATGGGACCATTATTTAGAGTATGGAGCGCTGCACTGTCTGAAGGAGATATGCTATTGCTATTCTTCTACAGGAGAATAGAAAAGCATTATAATAAGGGGAACGAAGTCCTGCCCTCTTTTCAAGCTACTTTCTCTTTCAGTAACCTTGGTCAGACAATGAATGTTTTCATAGAGAGATTCTTCTATCAGGTTTTCTAAAAAGTTGAAACCTGACTTGTTATTTCCGTCTATGTTTACCTAACGCCTAATAATGTAACCAAGCTAAAACAACATTCGTCTTGTTAACAAGACAGTGGTTGTCTTTGATAGCACGCCTATGACAATGTTTTGCTGTGTTGTCTTATCTTGGTTTTGCAAGTAACTTTCAGAAGGCTGCTGTTTCACCTTGAGATGGGGTTCCCATAAGAGATAACAGTTCCACATCTACTATATGATGCTTTCTCTCAGTTGTGTCTGTCCTGTTGTGAGTGTGTTACTTGACCTGAGATGTTGAGGTATGATGCTCTTGTCAAGGGGCACCCGTGGTCCATAAATACTTTTTTTTAAACTCTTTCTCTGAAGCGCAGAGTGAATTTATAGATCAGTCACGCATCAGAAACTGGGCCATATGCACACCACACCACATTGCACTGCTCTCTGGGTAATCTTCACAGCTCAATCTGCTCTCACCTCTGGGACAAGGAAGAGGTTCAACGTCTAATACTGTCTAATGGAAGGCAGATTAGGACTCTGTCTCCCTCTCACTTACTCAAATGTGAATGTGTGTGCGCACATACAGAATTTATAGGAGGTCAGGATCAAACCCATCACATTGTTCATCACCTGATCCCCACCGCCAAAGCAGGTAGTCCCAGGTTGATACTGTCTGTCAGACTACTAGTTAACTATGACACCACAACCTGCAGCATCCCGGTGTTTGAAGGGAGCACTTTTTTGCTGGTGAACAGCCAGAGCCAGATGGCTGGGAATGGCTTGGATCTAGATGTAGATCTGGGTTCAGGCTGCAGACACAGTCTGTCTGCATCTGTGCCCCTGAGGGCTGTCAGTCTCCTCTAACCTCCCAGACTGTGGTAATGGAGGAGTTAAATGCTTTTAGGTCTCCTTAACTTTTAATTTTTTGTCTATGTTCCCCCTCAATAGACTTAAAAACACCTCCTCTGGCCGAGTTTATTGACACCCTGTGGTCTTTTAAGTCTTACCTTTTACAAAGACATTAATGACATATTGATTATGGAAAGGTTAAATGCTTTCAAAGTGCCCATTAAATGGGTATGAATGTAAAATGAGTAGCAACAGGGTATATTAACCCAAGCGATGGGTTCAAGTTCGTTCTCTGGCAGATGAGATTGCTATGACAACCTGGTTTTTGCATAGTTGAAGACCTGTTCAGGCAAAAAGCATTGTCCAAAACCAAAGAATGACACAAACAAAATGATTAAGATGTGAAAACATGAAATGCTGGAATGCAACTTAAAGTGAAACCCAGTGAATTGTGTGTAGAAAACCATATATGGACATTTATTTATCTATTTTATTTATAGTATGAGGACATCGGATATGACAGCAGAGGTGGAAGGGAGTCGGACAGAGATATGATTGGGTTTTGTAAATAACCCTAGGCTGTGGAGAAAAGGTTTCATAATAACAAGCCATGCTCTGAGGGAGGGAACGTACACTAAACAAATGATATACCTCAAGATGAATTCACCTATGGTTATTCTCAGTGGGACAAATGGCAAAATGTCCTAATTGTTTTTGTTCCCTTGTGTGTCTACAGTATGTGTGATACTTCTGCCTCTGTCTGTATCTGGTTCTTTACATGCATCTCCCACATAATCACAGTGTGATATATATGAAGAACAAGCTCAAGGATATTGACCAGCTCTATAACAAGATCTCCTGGGCCTCACAGAGAGAGAAGAATATCTTATAGCTGCCTCACATGCTTTCTCACATGCCTTTCCTCACTCTCCACTGACTTTTATCCTCACACATTCAGTCTCCCCTTTTATCTGCAAACTGTGCTGATGTTGGGCTGTACGCATTCTTCCATACGCCCACATTTGCTCATTTTCACTTCTCCTTCCTCCCCAGCGACCTTCACCCCCCAATACATCTCTGCCAGAGCAACACTGATTATCACTGCAGCTTCCCAGATGAACACAGATCTGTGAAACTAGCGCTGTCCCTCGTCTCATATGAATTGCCTTTGTATACCACTAATATGAAACTGAAATTCATGGTAAGCATTTAGTTCTAGTGTAAAAAAAAAAAGTGTGATGTTCAAACACAGTAGGTGTCAGAGGTCAGAGTGGTGAATACAAAGCACGAAACTGTAACTCCAGAGGCTTGTGTGTGTTAGGTGGCTAAATATAACCATAAAACCTTCATTATGCTTTAGCTGTGTCAATCTTATATTGCAGGGAAAATAGAGAAAATTTCAGTATAAATACTTTGTGGATATACAGTATAATCTGGGCAGCATTACATTTCCTTCAAAAGGAAGCGACAGTGGTGCGGTGGGTAGAACAGTCGTCTCCCAACTGGAAGGTTCGAGTCTCTGTGCCTGCAGTCCACATGTCAAAGTGTCTTTGGGCAAGACACTGAACCCCCAAGTTGCACGTGATGGTGGCGTGTACTGTATGCACGCAGCGGCCCGGAGTCCTCAGCTCCAAATTACATTTCGTTGTACGTGTTACAATGACAATAAAATAAAGCTTCTTCTAAAAATGTATTTAGTTGAATATGAATCTTGGGACACAAGATGATTTAGAGTAAAGTTTTCCAGAAGTGTGTAATGAATTTAACACATGATTCTTGATCAGTCTGTAGTTTACCTTATGTCACGAGTGAGAGGCCAAACTTCCCACCTTCCCAGACACATGACTGCTCCCCACTCACCTCCTCCCCCGCGTGTCATAGCCTGCTATCAGTGTACACCGGCCCAGTTTCCACTCACTTCTCAGCATAATGTCTATTGTGTCTTAGCAGCACCAGCTTTCCAGTGTTCTTTCTATGTTTTTTTTGTTTTGACATCCTGCTTGTTTTGTGGACTTTGCCTTTTGAGTTATCTCCATTGACGGTATATAAAAAATGGACAAACCCACTGTGATGTCACCCACGGGTTTTCTGAAGGGCGGTTTTGAAGTTCAAACCTGACTGCTGCCACATTGGTCGTGTTTCACTCCACCTGCTATGGTTAAACCAAAAATGGCCAAAGATGTGGAGCGTGAGTGGAGCTGGCTAGCCAGCTATTGAGTGGCCACATTCCTAATTATGCGTACATTTTAGTCTCAGTATAAATTAAACAAGTGAGTTATATAAAAACATTGGGTGAATAGTTGTTTCTCATTGAAGATGCTAGTTATTTATATCCAGTTATTTATATACGTAATTTCTGCATACATAAAGTGTTTCACCTCTCATTGAGTTTCTTAGCTCTTCTCTTCTTGCTCCATTCTTCATTCCACATTCACAACAGTTTTTCAGCCATCTAGCTTTTATTTGTGAAGCCCGTTGCTGCTGATTGTTTCACTGTTAGACAATTTAATAAGCGGTTGGTCTATTCGTAAAATGCCCTGTGACAGAATGTATAACAACTTGGAGCTATTCACAAGTACAAGTCAGCTTTAGTATGCAGGCTAATTCATCAGCTGTCACAGTGGCATTCACATATACTGGCCCTCGTGCAGTTCGCTATTATAATGCTAATGCCATGGACTGAGATTGGATTGTTGTTTTATTTTGGTCAGCTAAAGTATTTCTCTACTTATGCCATAGCAGACTGAAACATTGTATTGCTGTAGCAGCTCAACTTAAACGCCAAAACATCGAATCCTGAGCTATCCCAAAGCCACAAAAGACATACAACAAGCTATGTATTTGTTCCAATGAAAAGTAAATGACCTTTAAAACCAGTAAAGTTCCCCTATAAGGTTTAGTGTGGACCAGCAAGAAGAGAACTTGAAGATCAATAATTAAAAATGTAATTTGATCTATTTAATTTCATCTCAGTGGTAATTATGCTCAGGATGATGTCATTTGCAGTAGTGTTTCCTGGGCCACAAGGTTTGGGAATATGGACTGCGTTCTGCCAGTAAGGGTCCTTACAAATATAGTAGTATGTATGTGTGTGAGTGAGAGACCACTCACTGGAAATGTCAGCATAATTAACTGCAGTCTGATTACGACAAACTGGGGAGCAGAAACACACCCTCAGCAAACTTAGATTACTGAAGCATTAGAGGTGATGTCACATTTAAAGGGTTAGTGCAGGCAATGAGGAGCTCCTTACTACGTAGAATACACTGTATTCAAAAACTATTACAAAATTACAATGTTTCATATGCAGTATATACAGATAAACATGCAATATGAACACCTGAAAAGGTGGAAGTCTGCTCTAGAAAGAAGAGGAATGAAAGTCAGTTGTGGTAAGACAGAATACATGTGTATGAACGAAAGGGAGGGAAGTGGAACAGTGAGGTTACAGGGGGCTGAGGTCAAGAAGGTGCAGGAGTTTAAGTATTTGGGGTCAACAGTCCAGTGTGATGGGGAGTGTAGGAAAGAGGTGAAGAGGCGAGTGCAGGCAGGTTGGAGTGGGTGGAGAAAGGTGTCAGGAGTGTTGTGTGACAGAAGAGTGGCAGCAAGAATCAAAGGAAAGGTGTACAAGACAGTAGTGAGACCAGCTATGCTGTATGGGTTAGAGACTGTAGCAGTGAGGAAAAGACAAGAGGCAGAGATGGAGGTAGCAGAGATGAGGATGTTGAGGTTCTCTTTAGGAGTGACCAGGATGGACAGGATTAGGAATGAGCACATCAGAGGAAGGCCAAAGAGGAAATATATGGATGTGCTAAAAGAGGACATGAAGTTAACTGGGGTGAGAGTAGAGGATGCCAAGGATAGAGTTAGGTGGAAACAGATGATTCGCTGTGGTGACCCCTAATGGGAACAGCCGAAAGAAGAAGAAGATATAAAAAGGACTGCGTTTCCAACACACTTCACCAAATGTATAAGTGAAACACCACTCCTTTTAACAATGAAGCTATCCATCCATCCATCTTCATCCGCTTCATCCGAGATCGGGTTGCAGGGGCAGTAGTCCAAGCAGAGCCTCCCAGACTTCCCTCTCCCCACATATCTCCTCAAGAGGAACCCCGAGGCATTCCCAGGCCAGCCGGGAGACATAGTCTCTCCAACGTGTCCTGGGTCTGCCCCGAGGTCTTCTCCCGGAGGGACATGCCCGGAATACCTCCCCAGGGAGGCATCTAGGGGGGCATCCTAAACAGGTGCCCGAGCCACCTCAACTAGTTCCGCTCAACGTGAAGGAGCGGCAGCTCTACTCTGAGCTCCTCACGGGTGACTGAGCTCCACACCGGTAAATTGAGAGCTTCATCTTATGACTCAGCTTCTTCTTCACCACAACGGACCGGTACAGAGACCGCATTACTGCGGACGCCACACTGATCCGTCTGTCAACCTGCTGCTCCATTTTTCCCTCACTCGTGAACAAGACCCCGAGATACTTAAACTCCTCCACTTGAGGGAGCAACTTGTCCCCAACCCTGAGAGAGCAATCCACCTTTTTCCGACTGAGAACCATGGCCACGAATTTAGAGGTGCTAATTCTCATCCCAGCTGCATCACACTCAGCTGCAAACCCCTCTAGTTCATGCTGTAGGCTTTGAACTGATGAAGCCAACAGAACCACATCATCCGCAAAGAGCAGAGACGAGATTCTGCGGCCGCCAAAACAGATACCCTTCGTTCCCTGGCTGTGCCTATAAATTCTGTCCATAAAATAATGAACAGAATCAGTGACAAAGGGGCAGCCTTGGCAGAATCCAACATGCACTGGAAACAGGTCTGACTTACTGCTGGCAATGCGAACCAAGCTCCTTCTCCGCTCATACAGGGGACAGACAGTCCGTAACAACGAGCCCTGCCATGGAACACTGGAAAAATGAAGCTACAGTTTAAAAAAATAATAACACCCAGAGACACCTTACAAATGGCAAGGTTAAAATGAATGACATAATCATACATGTGTTAGGATGAATATGCTAATTTAAACAGATGTGTTTTGAACTGTACAGCAGAGTCCAGCTGGCAAAGATGTAGAGGCAGTGAATTCCATAGTCTTGGTGTGGAGTGGCGGAAGGCTCTGGTACCCATGGTGCTGATCCTAAAACTAGGGACAGTCAGAAGAGCAGCCGAGAAAAATCTTAGGAAGTGAGGAAGAACCAAGCAGCAACCTCTGAGGCTGAGAAGTGAAGTGAAGCCAGTGCTGGCTCCAAAAGGGAGTCAGTCCCCTTAGACTCTCATGTTTAAAATGCTCAACTTTACAGCAGAAATAAACATGTTTACAGCCTGGTACAAAAATCAGTTTTGGTCTCTATAACTAATTTATCCTTCCATGACAACTGTAGGGGGGGTGATTATTATTATTATTATTATTATTATTATTATTATGGAGGGCTCAGAAGAAGGTAAGGAGGAGAATTTTGTAATGAATCTGTTGATATACAGGGAGCCAGTGAAGCTGTATGAGGAGGGGTGTGACATGGTCAGTGGACTTAGTGTGGATAATAATTCTTGAAGCAGAGTTTTGGATGACTTGAAACCGATGAAGGGGTTTACTGTGAATACAACAGAGGATGGAATTACAGTAATGAAATGCGGGATGTTACAAGAGCATCAATGAGAATTGAGTGTTGTAATATGAGAGAACAGGATATGCTGCATAGGTGGAAGTAGGAAGTTCATGAGATATTGTTTTGGTGAGGGCCACAGGAAAGTGTACTGTCCAATATGACAGCAGGGAGGAAATGGAAACCGAACAGATACTGAAAGGATGCATTTTGGATAGTTAGTGCCAATGAGGAAGATGTCACTTTTGTTACCATTCTGTAGAGAAGGTTAATGGCCTGAAGACAATTGGTGAGAGCAGAAGAGTTGGTTTTTGTGGAAATGTGAAGTTGGGTGTTATCAGCATAATAACAACAATGCATTCCATAATGCTGGAACATATTTCTAAGGGGTGGGGGGTGCCTATCCCAGCTAGCATTGGGTGAGTGGCAGGGTACCTCTGGGGTTGACGCAGACCGTCCTATTTTGTTTTTCTACTGTATTTTCTCTCTGTCTGTCTCTCTTTAGAGGAGAGAGGAGCTGTACCCCTCTCACACACAGTCAGCTGTGTGTTTACATAGGGTGTTTGTAATGCTAATGCTTTAGGTGTGACGACAGGGACATTTAACCAATCACTGGCTACTGCTCTAGTGCCAATTGTACCGGAAACAAACAGAGAGCCCATGATGCGTATTACAGGTTCTGATGTTCCTGTAATGGAAAAACCCCTTTAGAGACAGACAACTACACATACACGCTCATGTTCACCCCTATGGGCAATTTAGAGTCACCAGTCAGCCTAAGCTGCATGTCTTTGGACTGTGTAAGGAAGCCAGGGTGCCCAGAGGGAACCCACGCAGGCACAGGGAGAACTCTGCACAGAAAGGCACCGGCTAGCTGAAGCACGAGCCCAGAGACTTCTTGTACTTAGGCAGCAGCTCTAACCACTGCCACCCCATTCTTAGCGGGCGTTCAAACTGCACCAGTGAAAACACAAAAAAGCAAACAAATAAAACTTGTTTAATTTCAACACAATGTGGTGTTGTACAAAGATGAAAAAGCACAAAAAGTCCATAAACGTTTGCATAAATATATTTTGTCACATTGCCTAACTCCCACTAACTTTTTGCTGTTGGTAACAAAATGTCCTGCTAACTCTTCAGTCTGGTACTTTTTCTTCCCATAAGATATTTGCAGTCTGTGATGGTGAAACTCAGCAGTATTTTTTTGGCAGACATGAGTCTCTAATCTGTTAATATTTTGTTCACTGACCCTGTACATAGTCCATCTGTCCCCCCCATCCTGACTGGGGAGACCTTTTTTCCCAGATTATGTAATCACACAGGAGCACAGTCAGCCTAAAACACGGACCATAACTCTCTCTCTCCCAAACACACACAGAGCCGGTTTTCTTGTTGAGCTGGTGGAGCACAGATGTTTCCCCATACAATAATACATTTCTGAGCAGACTTCCCGGGGTTGGTGGAGAACCTGTTGTGCATGCGTGGCTTTCACTTTCTATATATTTTCCCATGAACTGCTTGTGTATAACAACTGTTCTTATGCATGTATTCCATTAAACACTGCTGAAAAAAATGTATCACTTAATCATCGCAGTATAACACCAAGTCACTTAAACTTCAAGGATATCAATCTGTCCATTTAGGAAGCACAGGTGATTTTGAATCAACAGAGAGACAAAAACAAGACAACCCCCAGAAAGTGTTTTGCATGCAGTATCCACAGACAAATGCTCTCTCTTTATCTTCCTGACTGATTCTTCACAAGTTTTGTGTTTTGCTAGCACCCTTGTCACTACTGGTAGCATGAGGCAGTGCCTGCAGCCCCTGCAGGTGGTCCAGTTACTCCAAGATGGCACATTCATACGTGCAGTTGCAAGCAGGTTGGCTTTGTCTCCCAGTACAGTCAAAAGAGCATGGAGGAGATACCAGAAGAGGTGGACAGGGCCGTAGACAATCCAGCAGCAGGATCAGTATCTGCTCCTCTGTGCAAGGAAGAACAGGAAGCACACAGGGCTATATGCACTTCTGAGTCACGTTATGAGTTTCTATAATGAAATTCACCCAACTTGGATGAGCCCGTGGTTTAAATTTTTCAGAGTGATTTTGAATACAGCCCCCATTGGTTGATGGTTTTGGTTCCCATTGACTGTTGTTATTTTGTTCTGAACAAATTATACAATGCACATTAGTAAAGGGTTTTCAATTTGAATCATTCATTCATCAAAATAACGTGTGATTTAGGTGTTTCTTTAAGTGTTCATTTTTGAGCCATGTATTTCTTTCATGGAGCTGTCTGCCTTACTGGTTTTTTAATTCCTATTTCTGCATAAGAAAGAGGCCTACATGAGTTTTGTTGGTCATGTGAATTAGAGCCCATTTAGAAATGGTTTCATGAACTGAGAGAGAGGAAGAGCATCAGGACAAGGGCTCGTTGTCCACTTACTGATGTGGGGCCTCATGTAGGGAGCAGAACATAGTGGAGACTCATCTCTCACCCCAATACAGCACGACCAGCTGTCTCCCAAAGCCTTGCAATGAAGATGGATGATGGTGAATGGCTATGATCTGTGGGAGCGGGAATACATTTACTAGTCTGAGATGAACAGGGAAAGTGTGTGTGTGTGTGTGTGTGCATGTGTGTGTGTGCTCCAGCTGTTGAGCAGTGATAGAGAGGAGTGAGCCATGCTGTTTTTACAGGCCATTTCCTCTAGGCTTTCTGTGTGTGCAGCCCGAGTCTACAGAGACACAGTGAAGATAGAGGCAGCTATTCATATAGCTTATAATACTCAAGGTAATGGATGAAGCAAACATAATGATTCTGTGGTTAAAATGTAGATGGCTGCTTGTAAAGGTTCTGCTTATTTAATCACATCAACTATAAAATACAAAACCATAAAACAGTAATAACAAATATGCTGGGAATTGTGTTTTAGCACTGACTGCAGCCTAGTCTTGTCCTTTTTTGTCCATGTTTGTAGACAGTGAATTTAACTCTATTTTGGGCTAGATTATCATGATAGAGTGCTCCAAAGCAGTTTGGGACATTATCAGTAAATCCATAGCAATATTCTAACAGCAGTTGCTCGCTTGTTGTACTGTAGTTCCTGTCATGGCAACACAGACACAGGTCATTCTTTGAAATGGGCATTTATTGTAGAAAGGAGGCTTGTGTTGCAATTCTGTTCACCGTGACATGTCTTTGCTCTCCATTACATATCCATACACATCTTGAGGCTTCATTATACCATTATGCAGTGAGAGCTACATTGCGAACAACAGTATAAGCGAATAGTAGTTAGCATATAGGCTTAACGAGTGCAGTATGGTACGAATATGGTACTACTGTGAGGAACCTTGGAGTCATCTTTGATCAGAATATGTCCTTTAAATCA
>NW_018128162.1:572070-574604 GCF_001952655.1 Monopterus albus
CTGCAGGTTGCCCTGGCCCTGGAGCTCTACGTCTCTGACAAGCAGTCACCAGCCACATCGACCTGATCAGTGTTTGATTGTTGTGTCTTGTTGCTTTTCTTCTTTTGTCTCTCCTCTATCCACTCACCCCAACCGGTCGAGGCAGAAGGCCGCCCACCAAGAGCCGGGGTCTGTCGGAGGTTTCTTCCGTTAAAGGGAGTTTTTCCTCCCCACTGTCGCCAAGTGCTTGCTCAAGGGGGATTTGTTGGGTTTTCCCTATGTAATAATATTGATAACAGTAAGGTCTAGACCTTACTTTGTAAAGTGTCCTGAGATGACTTTTGTTGTGATTTGGCGCTATACAAATAAAATTTGATTTGATTTGACTTGAACTTGAATTTGCCCTACTCTCACTGTTTATTGCTACAACAAAAGTCATCTCATATTATAGGATCAAACATAATAAAGCAGCAAAACATCACAGTGTGCCACAGCACTCATTTTATTAATTGAGTGCAGCTATATTTTGATTATTTTTTCTTTTGATTTTATTATATAATACAACCACTTACTATTGAAATGTCCACATACAGGGAACATAGTGTGAAATGCAAATGAACACAGGCCAATAGAGAAAATTCCACTAAACATCCAGGATTTGACCCAGCTCGGTGTATTTGTTTCTGTCCAATCAATCTCCATAGCCCACCTTGCTGCAGAGATCAGAGTGGTTGCTATGGTGAAGAACTGGGAAACAACATTTACTGATGCTACAATACATTTCCGTTTACTACTTTCTTATTGTGCCTTGATTTACTGAGCACATGTCATTTGACTTCCTTCAGTAATATTTTTCAAAATTCACAAAGCCAGCACGCTATTGCCGCTTTGCAGTAATGATGTCTAAGATATGCTGTTGGAGAATGAGCGTGGGGCTGCTGGTGAGTCAGTGTGTACATGTAGGCTTAGTGCGGGAGGAAGCGTCTATGTATAGAATGTATCTCCTCTGAAAGCTAAAGATGCTGACAGCTTCAGTGCTCAGCTGATTACATAGCAACATAGCTGTCAAGCTCTATAGAAAGTTTGTGTATATATATATATATATATATATATATATATACACGGATGATGCACAAAGGGCTGTACTCCTTGTTATAGGGATTTGTTTCATGCCTACCTCATCAGCAAACAATGAGTCTTTGAAGATTTTGTGCCCACAACTACCTACACACCCACACCAGTCAGTCAGGGCAGCTCATCCAAAATACTATTGAAACCCACTCATGCTGGCATGCATGAGCTGTGTTACTGGGGGACGGAATGATTAAGAGGGGGGCTCATTTCCTGTATCTTCACAGAATCCCCTGTATGTTTTTTATGCTAAAGCGTTTTTGTACATGCATGTGTATGTGAGCAAACATGCATATATATATTTGTGTGTGTGTGAACATTTGTATCTGTGTGTTTCTGTCATTTCCAGTCTCTAGCTCTTGCCTTGTCTACACTACATCTCTCAGTGTGTATTCCTGGAGTGGAGACAGTCGACAATATAGAAGCGAGGTGTCAGATTCTCTACAAATGTTCCAGCCACAGTTATCTGATGATTGTTCACCACTTCCACAGCTAACTGGGTGCCAGATTGTTTTTGTGCTTTTCACTGTGGCGGTTGTTAAATTTGATTTGAGGCTGGGGGATTACTGGCAGAAAATGTGTGTGCACATGCTTGAGTGCGTGCACATGGATGCAAAGCAATGGAACCCCATAAAGTGTGTGCTACGCATGATTGTCTTGCTTGCAGAAGAGTCAGCAGATTCTGAAATGTCCCTCGGGTGCAAAAGAACAGAGGGAGCATTTGCAAAAGGCATCTCTTGATCCGATGTTCCAGTAATTGCATAAGGACCTAACTTCCTGTTCTGTGTCATTCATGTTTCCCTGAGGGGAAATAAACCCCAGTGAAGAGGGAGAGGCTGCTAATCTCCCACTGCCTTATTGATACACAAGGTAAATAAATGGGGACAAACACAGTAACCAAAAATGTGCTTGTTGCAATTTCATGAATTACTTTCTAAACAAAATACAACAGTAAAGTTTTAATAGAAAGATTCTCTTTCACTTTTGTGAGCATAACATATTGCTGCTGTCAACCAGCTGAAAACTGAAAAATATTTTTACTTTATACTGCTTCTTAACTAAATGTCTTAGTAGTGATGTGGTGTCAGCTGCACCTCACATGCACCCAGATGGCCTGTGTGAATCTGCCAAAGCTTCAGGCTGCATTTCTGAAAGAGCTTAGAGCGCTGCCACAGTAAGACTCATTACAATCCCTCAAGTAAGTTGCATTGCATTTAAAAGGATATTATCATGTTTGATTGTACAAACTTCTATAAATAATTGTTCTTAGTGGTGAATATTACACAACAAAGGTGCTAGAATCATATAAAACAAACTAAATATAAAACCACATTTTACTTTGTGGCCTTGTGTTGTGTGTGTATACCGGTAGTTAGCAAGAGGAAAAGCTTTCATGCTTTTCATGCAGCTGTTGATATTTGAAA
>NW_018128162.1:581138-582511 GCF_001952655.1 Monopterus albus
ACTCCTTGTTATAGGGATTTGTTTCATGCCTACCTCATCAGCAAACAATGAGTCTTTGAAGATTTTGTGCCCACAACTACCTACACACCCACACCAGTCAGTCAGGGCAGCTCATCCAAAATACTATTGAAACCCACTCATGCTGGCATGCATGAGCTGTGTTACTGGGGGACGGAATGATTAAGAGGGGGGCTCATTTCCTGTATCTTCACAGAATCCCCTGTATGTTTTTTATGCTAAAGCGTTTTTGTACATGCATGTGTATGTGAGCAAACATGCATATATATATTTGTGTGTGTGTGAACATTTGTATCTGTGTGTTTCTGTCATTTCCAGTCTCTAGCTCTTGCCTTGTCTACACTACATCTCTCAGTGTGTATTCCTGGAGTGGAGACAGTCGACAATATAGAAGCGAGGTGTCAGATTCTCTACAAATGTTCCAGCCACAGTTATCTGATGATTGTTCACCACTTCCACAGCTAACTGGGTGCCAGATTGTTTTTGTGCTTTTCACTGTGGCGGTTGTTAAATTTGATTTGAGGCTGGGGGATTACTGGCAGAAAATGTGTGTGCACATGCTTGAGTGCGTGCACATGGATGCAAAGCAATGGAACCCCATAAAGTGTGTGCTACGCATGATTGTCTTGCTTGCAGAAGAGTCAGCAGATTCTGAAATGTCCCTCGGGTGCAAAAGAACAGAGGGAGCATTTGCAAAAGGCATCTCTTGATCCGATGTTCCAGTAATTGCATAAGGACCTAACTTCCTGTTCTGTGTCATTCATGTTTCCCTGAGGGGAAATAAACCCCAGTGAAGAGGGAGAGGCTGCTAATCTCCCACTGCCTTATTGATACACAAGGTAAATAAATGGGGACAAACACAGTAACCAAAAATGTGCTTGTTGCAATTTCATGAATTACTTTCTAAACAAAATACAACAGTAAAGTTTTAATAGAAAGATTCTCTTTCACTTTTGTGAGCATAACATATTGCTGCTGTCAACCAGCTGAAAACTGAAAAATATTTTTACTTTATACTGCTTCTTAACTAAATGTCTTAGTAGTGATGTGGTGTCAGCTGCACCTCACATGCACCCAGATGGCCTGTGTGAATCTGCCAAAGCTTCAGGCTGCATTTCTGAAAGAGCTTAGAGCGCTGCCACAGTAAGACTCATTACAATCCCTCAAGTAAGTTGCATTGCATTTAAAAGGATATTATCATGTTTGATTGTACAAACTTCTATAAATAATTGTTCTTAGTGGTGAATATTACACAACAAAGGTGCTAGAATCATATAAAACAAACTAAATATAAAACCACATTTTACTTTGTGGCCTTGTGTTGTGTGTGTATACCGGTAGTTAGCAAGAGGAAA
>NW_018128162.1:582546-583464 GCF_001952655.1 Monopterus albus
AGTGTGACTGTGTGATGCTGGCAAAACTTGTGCAAAACTCATCTTGAAAACTAGGTTAAAAAAAACTGTTCATACTGTGAGTGAACATGAATGTCTTTAAAAAAAAGTCATGATAAGTCAGTAAACAGTTGCTGATATACAGTCTAGGCTGACTGAGTGACTGACATTGCCATTTTCATGCATGAATTATGAGAAAAGTTATCAAGATGTTTTAAAGAATGTTTTGTTTTATTACCCCAAATTGTGCTAAAATTAAAATCCATTTTATTTATTTATACAATTTTGTTTTATTTCAAGGCTATTTAACTGTCCATGTATGTGGACGCCATGCAACAAATGAGCTAAAGCCACAGCTGACAATAAGGAATATCATCAAATCAAATTTTATTTGTATAGTGCCAAATCAAAACAAAAGTCATCTCAGGACACTTTACAAAGTAAGGTCTAGACCTTACTGTTATCAATATTATTACATCATGAAAACCCAACAAATCCCCCTTGAGCAAACACTTGGCGACAGTGGGGAGGAAAAACTCCCGTTAACGGAAGAAACCTCCGACAGACCCCGGCTCTTGGTGGGCGGCCTTCTTCCTCGACCAGTTGGAGTGAGTGGATAGAGGAGAGACAAAACAAACAAACACTGATCAGGTCGATGTGGCTGGTGACTGCTCGTCAGAGACGTAGAGCTCCAGGGCCAGGGCAACCTGCAGAAAGGTACAGGGAGAGAGAGGACACACTATGGGAGAGAGGAGACACAACGTTAGTAATGTGTAATGGTGGCATATAGAAGCATAGGGAGAGAGAGGAGAGGAGAGCAGAGCAGGAGGGGAGGGGAAATAAACTCAGAGCATCATGGGGCCCCCCAGCAGCCTAGGCCTATAGCAGCATAACTAAGGGAAGGCTCAGGGTCACCTGATC
>NW_018128162.1:584181-590409 GCF_001952655.1 Monopterus albus
TTTAAAAGCCTGTGGAACATAACCTGTTAATAGAGAGAGGTTAATCAGATCTAGTATGGATGTGTTGATTAGGGGAAAGACGTCTTTGAGCAGCCTTGTCGGGATGGGGTCCAGGAGACATGTTGATGATTTCGATGAAGCAATTGTTGAGGTCAACTCAGAGAGATCTATAGTTAAATATTTAGCCTCAAGGAGCATCTTTTACTGCTCTACAACTTGTTCCAGCATGTGCAGCATCTCCACCCACACAATGCAGGGTGGGTTACATGTGTGTCAACATGCATGTGTCGAATGTGCACATACACAAAGAGATTTAGAAAAACTGTTTTTATTTCTCAGTGGGACCTCTTTGTTCCAGGAAAAATATGTTGTTTTTCATCCTCCTCAGCTCCAACTCATTTTCCTCCTCCTTTGCCTCCCCTACCTCTTCCTCTATTGTACTTGGCTTCTTCCTTCTTTTCTTGGTTTGCATCCATGCTTTTCATTCTTTGCCTTACAATAACCACAGGTTCTCACATCACAACACCATGAATAACATCAGCGTTATCCATGGATGACGGCAAACAGTAGAAGTATCCTATAGAGTAGCATAATATAGAAATATTCAAGTAAAATCCAAGTATTTCAGAACTGTACTTGGACTTGAGTAAACGTGCTTAGTTACCGTCTACCACCAAATTATATCCTCCAGTGTTCAACTGCAAGAATGAACAAAAGAAAGAAAAGAAAAAAGCAGCTTAAGTGGCTCCTGTAGCATTAAATCAGAGCTGGATGTAGAATAGAAGGCTAATGAGTGACCTCTTTGATAGCTGCCAATCCGTGATTGTCTACGTAAAGAGTCAGGAGGAGGCACAACATAACCAGACAGCCTCACTTCCATTAAAGTAAGTAGAGGGTAATCAGGATGGGGGACATTGCTTTCCCCCCTTGTGCAAACCCTCACACAGACCTGTTGCTAGGAAACCCAACAGAGGGCCCATGCAAAGGACTATCAAAAAGCAAGCCAGCCTTGTGCCTGATAATAAATTCCCTGCATCATGGAAGGTATCACTGAATGAAACAATGGCAAATACAGATATGGTAATGTGATGGAGCAGTTGTAAGGCTGAAAGGCAAAAGATAAAAGAGGGCTGAGAGTGTGAACAGCTTTCTCCACAGGTAGGAAATAGGGTTTGAGGACTAAGATGTGATATTAAATCTATCATAGCTGTGGTTTGATTTGGTGCAATCTGAAATGTATTTGTTTCTGTGAGTCAGGTTAAAGAGCAAGTCTGTGAATAGGCTATGACGCATGTGGTGCTTTCTTTGTGTCTCCATAGGCATGTTATCAGAGCCTTTATACGGTGCCCAATGTGTATCCATGTTAGTAATGACAGACCAGCATGTTGGTAGTAATGGAGACGGGGTGACACCATGGGTTAATTATTACACATAGACCAGATGTTTCTTCCTCAGTTCCCTTCTCTGTCTCATCCTCTGTCTCACTCACCATCTTTCTCACTGTACTTTTCTCTCTATATGACTCCCTCTCAATCTGATTTGTCTCTCATAATGCTTTTTGGCAGCGAACTGGTTCAGTTCTCGTTCACAAACTAAGTTCTGAGCACTTCAACCAAAAATAGGGTGGTTCGGAACCTAGAATTCAGGTTCCCAATGAGAACCAGATGCCAAATGGATCCAAACCGATATCGTGACAAATTTGGCATCATGAATGGGTGTGTACAAAACCTGCAAAAGCAAAAGAAAAGATGAATGGATATATTCCATGCACCTTTAAGTTGGTTTGCCAGTGGCCGAGCAAGTCGAGAAGAAGAAGCAGCAGCAGCAAAATGGAGAAGAGGTGTGTTGCCTGGTCATTTTCAATATAGGCATATGGTCTGTTTTTCTTCTACATCTTATTCTCCTTTGATTTTTAATGGAAGGCTATAAGCCAACGTTAAGGTGCATGTGGGTACCTGTGTCATGTCGAGTGAGATGTAATGGTGCTGTGGTCAAAATGCATTGGTTCTCATCAAGGTCAAGAATCTTTATTGTCATTATCCATAGCACAACAAAAAATTCTGTGGCAGCCCTCGGCTTAAAAGACACATTATTTACATAAATAACACAAAAATTGTATAAGTCAATATAAAAATATGAACAGATCTAATCAGGTCAACAGCATATTTGCAACAAAAGAATATAGTAACATTCTAAAGTCCTGCTCAGTGCTTCGTGGTGCTTGGTTCTATGGTGCTGGACAGAACTGGTTCATGAACAAGAACTGAATATGTTCTCTGTTGGTTGAAAAGCCCTATCAGACTAACACTAATCATTACACATTTACTTTCCTACTTGCTGAATCTCCTGTCTTTGTGAAGGAATGTGGAGTAAACAGTTCAGCGGGCATGGATGGCAACTAGCTGTACTGAGATCTGGGCAACAACGTGGGTGCAGCGCAAGATGAGGAGAGAGTCCAGGAGCTGTGACAGTATAGAAGGTGCGATGAAGCGAAGGCAGAATAGTCTCCTGGAAAAAATACTGTAAGTGATGTTTTTGTCAGGGTATGATTCACTCAATCGGCAGCAGCAATCCAATAATAGCAGCAACAACTCACAATGTGAGACACTGAAGTTGTGTTTCGATAAAGGTTGTGTGAAGTTTGCTGTGTTGCCTGGTTAGCAGGTGCTTCCAGGAGAGTCTTTTATGAGTCCCCCAGCAGGGTTCTCAGCCTGTGCTGGGGCATGGTGAGGGTGACACAAACACATTACAGACATGCATAATAATCCTAACCCAGACTGAACTGTCTGTGAGTCATTCTGTATCATCGCTCTCAGAGCTCCTTTCTTTCCATAATGTATTGTGCATGAATGATCCTAGTTGTACACCCACTCCCTTCCCCTGAAGAGTCCTCTGCAGCTGTCCATGACCTGGGGCATCTCTACAGTCATCTTTATGTTGCTGAAGGCAATTTTATATAACTTAATGCTGCACATGTCATGGATGACAAGTTAAAACAGAAATGCTTGGGCTTCTAGTAAAGTAACGGCTTTAATGGAATGTACTTTTTTATGTATGAGCAGGTACATTCCATGAATTTTGAGTCTAAATGGATGTTACATTTGGATTTCTGAAGTCAGTCCACATGCCTTTTCGCTCCTGTGTGCCTGTCTATATGTATCTGTATGAATACCTGTGAGGATGTGACAGGCGTTTTCACTGTAGAGAGCACATTTTTGCTTTTTCTCCTTCTCAGTACCAATAGGATGCTGTCAGAATTATTAGTATATACAGTATAAGCTGCTGACAAGTAGCTACCAGGACATTCACCAGGATGTGCACAGCCGGTGTCCTTTCTGTGATGCATTTTATGTCAAAATATTATAATTCTCACTTTTGACAATACCTTTTGTTGAATGCTGTCAAAACCCACAATAGGAATATTGCTATCATTTTATTTCATGTTATCTTCTGATGTAAGTGCTGTGTCTATCTTTGTGCCTGTCACATATTAGGAGATCAAAGTAAACAGAAAATATTCGAACATGGCCAAAAATATTGGCACCCCTGCATTTCTATCAGATAACACACAAAGAAAATTGTTGCAGTCACAAATTCTTTGGTATTCTCATGTTTGTTTCTTTTGTTTGCAGTGGAATGACACAAAAACAAAAAACAGATAAAAAGCCAAATCTGATACATTCCACACTAAACTTCAAATACGGACCAGACAGAATTACTGATACCCTCAACTTAATATTTGGTCCACACCCTTTGGACAAAATAACTGAAATCAGTCACTTCCTGTTACCATCACTGTGTTTCTTACACATCTCTACTGGAATTTAGGACCACTCATCTTTCACAAACTGCTCCAGGTCTCTCAGATTTGAAGGGTCCCTTCTCCCAGCTGTATTTTGGGATCCACAGGTGCTCTGTGGGATTTAGATCTGGACTCACTGCTGGCCACTTCAGAACTCTTTGCACATCATCTGAAACCATTTCTGTTGCTTTGTGAAGTCTGCTTTGGGTCATTGTCCTGCTGTAGGACCCATGACCTCTGACGGAGGCCCAGCTTTCTGACACTGAGCCCCAGAATTCACTGGTAGCCTTCAGATTTCACAATGCCATACACACAGTCAAGACATCCAGTGCCTGAAGCAGCAAAGCAACCCCAAAACCTCAGTGAACCTCCACTGTGTTTGACTATAGGGGCTGTGTTCTTTTCTTTGAAAGCCTCATTTTGTTTTCTGAAAACAGCAGAATGATGTTCTTGACCAAAAAGCTGTATTTTAGTCTCATCTGTCCACAGGACATTCTCCCAGAAGGACTGTGGCTTCCTCTGCTAAGTTTTGGCAAACTCCAATCTGGTTTTTCTATGTTACTGTGTCAGCAGTGGGGTCCCCTGGGTCTCCTACCATAGTGTCCCTTGTCATTCAGATGATGACAGTGAGCTGATACTGTTGCACCCTGTGCCTGCAGGTCAGCTTGAATTTGTTTAGAAGTTGATCAAGGTTCTTTATTCACCATTTGAACAATCCTTTGTTGCAGTCCTTACCTTTTGAGGCAACGGGCATTTGTGTTAATGTGTGTGTGTGCTTATATATCTCCAGGTCGTATTGACTCATAAGTGTACAGGTGTAACCAGTGAAGCATCCTCCTCTTTTTGTAATAAATGTCTGTGCATCCAAAATCGTGTTCGTTATCCACTTATAATTAAACACGTCACATACCTCCAAACAAAATGAGTGGACTGCTGTCAAATCTGACAGGATAGAGCTGTGCGTGCATGTTTATTTATGGAGTGCATTTGTGTGAACATGTGCATGTCTGTATGGGAGTGTGAGTAAACATGAAGACACTTCCCCTTCAAAGGGCTGCTTGAGGGTTAAGACTTGATTTAGTGTTCAGGTTAGAATCAAGTTGCAGTCAGGGGAAGGTTTGGGGTTAGGCATTTTGTTGTGATGGTTAACGTTAGGGTAAGGTGCAAGGGAATGCAATATGTCAATCAGTGTCCTCACAAAGTTCTACAAATGTGTGTGTGTGTGTGTGTGTGTGTGTGTGTGTGTGTGCCTACTCACGTATAATGTTTGTCACCTGTTCTTTATTAGTGTTTTGCTGGTTTATCTCCCCATGGGAGCTCTCCTCCTTCTGTCTGGAAGTGCCAGGCACATTTATGAGCATCCCCCAGATGTAAATTTATCTGTTCCTTTCTTCTATTTTCAGAAGGTCAGCCTGTTTCAAAGGCAGAAGCAAATGCAAATATCCACAGTATGTAGTGTGTTGTTGGGCTCTGCTGCTGCTGTGAGATCTAAGAGAAGACAAGGCTTAATAGGAAAATATATTGGTAATCCACTGTCTAGTTAGACTCAGCAGACGTGTGTTCACACATACATACAATGTGACTGAATGCCAAACACAAACAATATGCACACTGTACACATGTACAAGATGAAGTTAAAGATAAAGAAATCACTGACACTCAGCAGCCAAGGTGATATCCCTTGCGTTATGTTTGTGTGTGTGTGTGGGCCAGGTGGACAACTGAACTGCTCTGTGGTGTTGTGTAAGACATCTACAGGCTGAGGTAACCCTTTGGAAGCTGACAGGCTCCACTGACTCTGATTGCTTTGTGTGTGTGTGTGTGTGTGCGTGCATGTGTGCCTGGTGCCACACACATTGTGAAAACCGAAACCTGTTTACACACATATTGTGGAGACTTGGTCTTCCTTGTGGGGAAGCAGTTGTTGGTCCCCACCATGTAAACCATTGAAATTTGGGGTGAAGACATGATTTAAGTTTAGGAGGAGGGTTAGGGTTATAAGGAGGTGGTTATGGTTAAGGTAAGCTTTCAGGAAATGAATATAAGTTAAGTCCCCAGGTGTGTACTGTATGTGTGTGTGTGGGGTGGGGGGGGTATTTAGTGGGTAAGGACTGATGAGGTAATGCCACATTCCAGTATTCTTAGTCATATGTGGGTGCATGTGTGGGTATGAGTGAGAGGTCTCCAAAGCGACCCTGTGAGGCTGGACTGGAGGCCAGTGTGGACAGAGCATGGGAGCAGAAACTCAGCACTGTTTAGATTACTGGAATGCAGGGAGGAGAGGAGGAAACGAGGAAACAAGTTAAGGTCGCATCTTTCTGTAAAGGTCCCTATCACATTAAAGAGGCACCATTGTCTTCTTTCCCTGGCAGTAAACTATTGTGTTTAGCTTCCTAAACCAAGAGCCATATGCACTAAAATTCAGA
>NW_018128162.1:590448-620089 GCF_001952655.1 Monopterus albus
GCCTACATTGAATGTTATTGTGCCTGACTGTGTAAGATATAAATCACATGATACTGAGTCCTGATAGTTCACATATGAAAAGAAATTCTGCAAATAACTACCACAGTGAAACTTGTAATGGCCTTTTGTTTTAACAGATACACATGAACTGTGTCCCAGTTTAGGGGACACATCACTTGAAGGCTGCATTGCATCACAACTTCATGACAAGTCTGTCCCATTTTGAAGGCTCGTTCAAATGCAGAAAAATAAATGCAGCCTTCTATCACCAGGCAACAGAGGCTCCAACTGGTGGATATTTCGTGGCCCACCCTATCCCAAGATTCTTTGTGTGCAGGCAGAGTGCAGAGTAGCTGTCAAGGTTGCTAAGTGACAAGAGCAGTGCTTTTTAGCACAACGGTAGTGGCAGGAACAGTTGGTAAGGTAGAAGAAAGTCATCAGAGAAAATCATCAGTGGTTCGGCCTTTGCGGTCTACAAAGGCGAGTTGTAGACTGCGCCCTTCAAAGGATCCAGCCCCTGAAGATGGGGAGGGTTGAAATCCAGTTGATCAGAAGAGGATCTGATCAAATTGGATGGAATGGGACAGGTGGGACAGGGCAGGATGGGACTGGATAGTGTAGAATTGGATCAGGTAGGATACAATAGAAGTGGATTATACTGGACAGAAGGATGGCACAAGACTGGACTGGATAGATGCTTGGTGTTGCTGCTTGTTTAGTCATCACACAGATTCACATGTGCATGTGTGAATACAGGAGTTTGTTTAGAACAGCATTAAGACAGTCCAGACATGAGTCGTTCTTCACACCTGGTTCAGTATGACAGTACCCAAACTCTTTCAGGAGTGATCCACAACCTGTAATCATTACTCCTGAAAACACTAAAACAGATTATTAGACACCTGCGATTCTAATAATTGACTCACGCTGGATGATATCAGTGTCTCCCTAGGGAAAATGACTGAAGGATGATGTAATGGGCTCAACGCTAATCATGTCCAAGGCTCCACATTGGTGTCTGGGAGCTTGATTGGATTGGCGATTAGCACAAAGGATGATGTCATCCATCTCATTTGGCACCGGCCCAGTTGTGCCACAGGCAATGCCTGTGTGAATGAATTACTGTGCTAATAGTAACACTGTCGGAGCTGATGCTTGGCGACAAAGAGAAATCCCAACAGAGGAGAGGAAGATCCAACAGCCTCCAGGCAGTTTTTTCTTTACCTGTGCTATTTGGTTTTGAGTCAAAGACTCTTAATGCAGTGCCAGGTATGGCAGAGAAAAGGAATATTATGATTGTGACACAAAGACCGACCCTCACAGGCACTGGCCTGTTCAGCAAACAATCCAGCCAGAAAATACTGTGCAACATTGGTGCTGAGCAGAGTGTGATATTCTATGAGACACTATCACATTTAGAAACATAAACGAACACTCACTGTACACTGTCTGTATTGCTCTCATTTGTCATGGGAAATGTAGAACTGACTGACCCCCCTCACTTGCTTACCAATCTGAGGTGACAGAAGAGATGGTGATGGAGAGTTTCTGCACAGAAAACCCATCTGTCACCCTGGCAACAGGAGAGGTATTATCCAGCAGAGACTGGGCACAGGCCTGTCTATCACACCGCCTCCTGGAGCCACCATTGTGCAGTAAGACAATGGAGGATCAATGAGGAAGTAAGGACAGACAGGAGAAAAGAGAGTGAGTGACTTTTATTTATTCCGTTTTTCATTTGGGTCCATCAAATGAATATAGCCTAAAGTAGTCAGACCATCTGTAACGTCTTGAACCTTAAGCACCGTAAAACCTAGCTTTTATAGTTTTGTATACTAAAGAAACCTTTAACCAAGTTACTCTGCTTTTGACTAATGCAGAAAGATAAATAAGTGAAATGACAGGGATAAAAGCATGGTTCAAAAGGTTAAAAATAAGATGAATAAGAACAAGCAAAGCAGTGTTATGAGGCGATTCAGTGTGCTGAAGGAAGAAGAAGAAAGCTGGGGGCAAGTTGGTTCTTTTAGTCAGAATCATTTGCACAATATAAAGAAATCCTCTGGTGGCAGTGCTGATTCTTTATCATACTTTATATTAATGTGCTAATTCACCTTCCATATGATTCAGGTTAACTGACTATAACTACAGCAGGAACAACAAAACAGACATTTTGGCATACTGTCTGAATAAATTTTCATTTTAATTAAGCTGGTTAATTTTTAGTGACACTAGCAGCATGACTCTGGATGCTGATTGGTACAGAATGAAATGCCTCACAACTACTCAATGTTTTGTCATAAAATTGTCAATATATATTAATTGCAAGTTAATGAATTGTAGAAACCATTTAAATTAATAATGAGCTGCTTTCTCAATATTTTTATTTAGGCCTACCATCAGTTAGTTAGAGTGAGTACCTTAGTAAAGGTCTGGTGTTACAGTAGCTCAGCAAGGATGTTAAAGTAGTAAAAGTTTAACTAAGGAAGGTTATATACATAATAATATTCATAATATACACATTATAAATAAGATAAGTAACAAGAATAAGCAGTACAATTACAAAATAACAATACAAATAATATATAGTATTGAACTGTACATTTTGATAATTTAATAATGTAACACTACAGT
The DNA here is from genome assembly GCF_001952655.1 of Monopterus albus. Lineage (NCBI taxonomy): Eukaryota > Metazoa > Chordata > Actinopteri > Synbranchiformes > Synbranchidae > Monopterus > Monopterus albus. The sequence continues at coordinate 593,080 of NW_018128162.1, forward strand.
GAAGTGCAGGTAGCATGTTAACATGTGGCCAGGTGAATATTATCAGTGAGAGCATACGACGAACATATTGTTTGTCTGGGGAGGAGATCCCTCTCCCGACACAGAGAAGAGTCATTGTACAGAAAAATGGCTTTTGCCAGGAAAGATTTTGGGTAATTTTTTTGATAGTCAAAATATTGCAAAAGTCTCTCATTATTTTGTGATAATCTATTATGATCTTTTTTGATCTGAAACTGTAATAATTTGTACTTAAAAAAAGAAAGAAATGGAAACAGCCCAGTGAGACACACAGCATGCACAGTGTCTGCTCTACAGCCTTGGGAGATAGATGATGTCAGGACCAGTGCTGTCAACGTGGATTCTTGGAGCTTCACAGTGACCTTATATGAACTAGTCAGTCGCAGATCCTTTCTCCATCTCGGTGTCAAGATAAAACGTGACACATGTCAGAAGCTGTCAGGCACAGCCACATCAAAACAGCTTGAATAAAACATATGCACGCCCTGAAATCATTGTATGCACAAGCAAATAACAGAAACGATTCATGAGGCTGTTTGACAAATACGACTACACGTCCTCTACCCTAAATATTGCAGCTGACATGGATTTGGATCAGTGCTGTTCCCTTGTCTTTGGTGTGAAGCACAGACATCAATAGTCATTTTCTTGTCTGAAACCTGAGTAATATTGAAGCCCTGAAGATTCCACAACATTAATATTTTTAATATATGACAGTCTTTTTTATAGAACTAAATTTATTATAGTCAATCTAAACTACAGCAAAGGCCTATGAGAACAAATCTTGAGCATGATGTCTCAAGCAGAGAGCAGACTTCCCGCTGTGTGGCTGTGTAGTCCCCTGTACCCTGCTGATCCCAGAACCACAGTAAGAGATGCAAAGGCCTGTAGCCCATTTAAAGGAGCTCCGTCCTGGGCAGGCTTCAGACAGACAGACAGACTCCTCCCTGGGAGTCCTGCAGCAGACATGAGAGGGATTATGATCCCTTCTTGAAAACAGCATGTGATTGACGTTCAGGCACAAACAATACCATAATTAATTACAACTTCCTTTTTGTTGGAATAACAGGGGTAAGTGCTGTGTGGGAGTCTGTGAATAGATGCTTGTCATCACAGTTTCCTCTGGTTGTTAATGACAGGTGGCAGCATGCGCAGGTTAGGAGAGAAAACTCAAGATGAGAACACTTTCTCATACACCCCCTCAGACACACTGTGCAAGGGTAAAGATGTGACACTGAGTCACCAAGATTTCCTCCAAGAGTTATTTCAAAAACCAGTTATAATCACATTCTTCCATCCTTCATTCCTTTGTGATCATCTCTCCTTCTTCCATTCTCACACTGGTGTGATTTAGCTTCAAGTTATCAAACATCTGTGCATCCCCAGATGGCAACCTCCAAGGCTGAGAAATGAAGCCAATGCGGATGTTTGTCCAGTTTTTATAATACAGTTAATGAACATCCTTCAGTGAAAGAGACCCACAGACACCTTTAGTCATTTTAACTGTCCTGCTAGTACAATGCCCTCCAAATTACCATCAGTTAACCTAACAGGAGGGAGGAGAAAGGTTCAAAATAACAGTGTGCTCTAAAGGCCAGGAAAAAAATAATTGGCAGTTCTGTGATGTTCGTTCTGTACAACAAACATAGGATACTGTTAGCTTGCATCTAAGAAGTCCTTACTGACAGAAAGCCAGCATGTCTTGGGATGGTGATGCACCAGTGCCAAATATAACCTTGATGGGGAGAAAGTTTGGTGTGTCAACTTTTGACATCTTAGAAACTTTCTTTGCTTACACTCAGTTTTCTCCATATCTACCTATACACTTGATCACATGGCTGGTTCTGAGATTTCTACTTGAGCTCTCTAAGAACTTTCAGCTGTAAGTGAAGTTGCTAAATGAGGATGTGTGAGAATTTATTATCTTTGTCGGAAGTTCTTCTTGTATATTAGCACAATTGAGCCAACAGTCATTCTAAGGAAAGAGCTGATTGGTCATTGATTACTGAATTAACCTCTCGTGAACAGACTGTCCAGTCATAGAGGAGTAACCATAGGCATGGCAGAGCTGCAGGCTTTAGAACTTCTGCATGCAGAAGTGATCTGCAACAGTAGTTAGTAGTTTCTTTCCAAAGCCTAAATAAAAATAAAAATACAGGTGCAACGCTTTAAGGGATGGATTAAACTGTTTGTCTGCTCTGAGTGGTGATTATTAGTTAATTATCGATACTAATGCAACTTTAGCTAGCAACATCAAGTGAAGTAGCTACTGCACTGCAAAAACTCAGCTCTCAAAAACAAAAAAGCAATAAAATGAAAGAAGCCTTACTTAAAATAAGCAAAATAATCTGCCAACAGAACAGAAAATTTTCACTTCCTAAGATTTATAGAAACAAGTAAAAATATCTTAAGAACCCTGAGATATCTTAAAATACGGACGCAGATTGGGGCCAGTAAAAATAAATACGCTGTCAGACTAACATCTATTACCTTGATTTAAGGTATTTCATTTTACTTAGATTTCACTTTGTGCAGTGTGTGAAGTCGCTTGTCCTCTATGTTACAGTGTTGACCTTTTTCTTTGAGAACAAAGCAGTAAACACTCATATGTGTCATTAACTCCAGATCACGCTGTGCTGCCCATCTTTGTCTTAGCCTGGCACACAGTATTCTCACTTTTGTTATGGGTCTCTTGGGCCTTGTTATTGTGTCTGTTCAGAATTTGCTACTTTCCAGGTTTGCCTGCCAGAGAGAGGCCTTCAGCTGGTCATGTCAGGCAACCCTTCCTTTCTTCCTTAACCACCACAAAAGGCTTGTTTGGTCACCTTATTCTGTTTATCCCCCCTTTTCTGAAAGGGGGGAGACGGGATGGGTGGTGTACAGACCCAGCCATTTGCCCAAGGAGACAGAGAGGCGCCTTTGGAAATGAGAATGATCAGCCAGGGTGGCACACTAGACTCGGAACTGGCAGTAACAACACTTTCGCCAGCTTGCGGTCTTCACAAGTAGCAGTGGAGCGGCAAAGGTCTCTCAACTCTCGTAGAAGCAAAGTCTCAAACAGTCTGTCCTGTGAAGTCCTTGAGCTTCCTATTCAATCTTTTCAGCATAGCTATCATTCTTCTGAACGCCTCTTCTCCTTTCTCTCCTCTCAGTAACAGTCTGCCCATCCTGTGTGCGCTGCCCATCCTGTCGCGCACACTGACAGCACTGCAGAACAGTCTCTAATCAAACATATTACATAAGGGGCAATCTTCCTTGAATGTTACAGCCATTTTTCTCCACATACAGCAGGATTACCAGTCTAACTACACACCAGAGTGAGTTTATAGCATTAGACCAAAAACCTAATTTGTTTAGTTGAATCTATAGCCCCATTTAGAAGCAATTTATTTTTAATAACAAACTCAAAAGCAATTTTATGTTGTTTTTATATTGTACATTTTCAGTGGCATAAATAATGAGTAGACTCTTGGAAAGGCATTTTAGGCTCTGCAGGAGAGGAAAGGAAATAGTGTTGTTAGAGAAGGACAGAGGGAGAGAAGCAGAAAAACTAAAGAGCTAAGACTGAGAGAGAGCAGAGGAGAAACAGGGAACAGGTGCTAAATGAAAGCTAAAGGTGTTTGTTTGCTCTGTAGAGAAAGATTTTGTGTCAGGCACTGGCCATTAATTGTCAGTGCCCATGGAACAATAGAAATTTCACCTCTACTGCTACCAGCTACTTCTTGCTATACTGTGTTTGGCCTGAGCCTAAATAAAAGAATTTGCATAACCACATTTCAAAATAGCTTCATCATCATTAGGGCTGAGTGCTACAGTTTCTGTGAAGACTATATTTGTGAACACAGCATTCTCACTTATACTGGCTGTTAGTATTTGAGTTGATCTGTGACTGTCAGGTTTATTAAAAGCACTTCTCTGGCATGTTGTTCCCTCATATCGGCTCCAAGCAGCAGCTTTTAGAGGCACAGTGTGGGTGCTAGATACCGCATGCAAATGATTTCGGGGTAAAAAAAAACTGGGGGGGAAGCAAACAAACTTTTAGACATTGTGAGTGTTAAACCTGCAATCGGCCTCCATCACTCACACTTTTGCAACACTTTATAATGTGAGCCTGTGAGGGGAGAGTGGAGAGCAAAGGTGATGTGAAACATTTGCTTCCTCTGCTATTCTAGAAAACATTTTTGGAAACTCTAACAACAGCCTTTCTCACATGTGCGGGGACACCACAACATGGCTTGTATAATCATTCATTAAGGACACTGTTATATATAGGGTACACACGCACACACACACACACACACACAGCGCTGGGAATTAAGCATCAAGAATGATAAGGATTAGAGATGTCTTTTTTAATGTGCCAACTGAATCATTAGCGTTGGTATGTGTGTGTGTAATTGTATTAACCATGTATGTTCACGCCGTCACACTGTGGGTAGGTGAGGTGTAGTCAGGCATTTGGTAGTTAAAGTTTATCACGTTTATCTTATTTTTTGGCAATAATTTCTAGCAGTTATAATAACTTGGGTCACACCAAATTATTTGTTTAGCTCTAGGATTTATAAAAGACCCGTCAGGGCAGTTAGATGCTTGTGAAGGCTGTAAACACCCCCAAGGTTAGCTAATCTTAATTGGAACACAAAACAAAAGTTAAAGAATATTGTCTTGGTTCATTCTGTTTCTCTTTTGGTCTGTATTTGCTGTGGTAGCACGCACACGGTTTTCCAGTGAAGTCAACCACCTAAAGTGACTGTCAGTGTGTTACAACCTGTCTGATCGTTGGACCACTCATGTTTCTTGCAACCTCATTGCCAGACGAAAATGATAATACTGGACAATTCTGCCAGTCTTTGGATCACACAGAATGCCAGTGTTTATTTTTATTTTATTTTAAGGCTAGGTAACTAAATTTGATAAGCTTAGGGTAAGATCATGGTTACAGTTAATAAAGAAGTAAACGTTAGTTGCTGGTCTATGTCAGGACACAGAGTCTTGTCTTCTGCACTTTATTTGACAGTGCTGATTGGTGGTCCAATGCTGTGACGCCACTTCAGGTCACTACTGTACAGAATTTGGTTGCAAAAAAAAAACAAGATGGCAGCCGCCCTATTTACGATATTCTGGCTTCACTTTTGCATAGTAGAGGGAATTGGTGACGCCGTGTTCATTGTTCAATCTTTAAGCTAGTGGGCTTCATCCAGAAGGCCCAGTAGTACATGGCTCCAGGGATCACAACACACATACAGGCTCTCATAGCCTGGCACGGACCTTTACCACTCTGCACCTCATGTGGCTAATTATTTTTCTCTCTGTCCATTGCTCTCTCCCTCTCCCCACTACAACAATTCCCTTCAAAATAATTACTCCCCTCCAATAACTTACATCGCAACCTAGCAAAAAAAAATGATGACAATAGCATCCAGAGTAGTAACACCAAGCAGCACCTCACTCCTTTGACCCATTACTACAGCATTTCTTATCCAGTTGATGGGAAGGTTTTTGACATTCCCTCATTGGTGTTTGGTTAATGGTTATAATAAACTCAGGTTTTAATGAAAATACAACCCAGCCCTGAATGTCAATCTCATTTTCATATTCAGAGATGTCCCTTTTCATTCAGAGGTCATGGTTAGAAAGTGTCATTCAGGCCATGTTAACAGAAATGGGTTTGCCTGGAGATTACAAATGAAAAAAGTGCTCATTGTTTCTGTTCTGCCCGTGGTTGTTTGGATAACCTCACTGGTCTGGAGCTTGTGTAAGACTCTTTGGCCAACCAAAAAGCAATTTTGAATAATAAATTAACATTCTTTTTTTTTCTTGTATTTGATTTTGAAATCAAAACCCCAGAACTGTACATGATTGTCCACATTTTTCACAGCCTTGGTGACTGACATAATCCCCAAGATCTGCAATTTCACTAGCTGTTCAATGATGTAAACTAGATGTAAATGATAGTCTATTCACTGTCTTTAAATAGCAGGCTGTAGTCCTGTCAAATGAGAGAGAGAGAGAGAGAGAGAGAGAGAGAGAGAGAGAGAGAAAGTGAAGCAGCAGAACTCCGGGACTGTGTGTGTGTCTGTTTTTACTCACATTGTGAGGACTGAAATCTGTTTTCACACTCACATTGTGAGGACTCGACCTTCCACGCTATTCCCACTGCGATGGACTGGCGACCTGTCCAGGGTGTACCCCGCCTTTTGCCCGCAGCTGGCTGGGATCGGCTCCAGCCCCCCGTGACCCCGTTTGGGATTAAGCGGTTTAGAAACTGGATGGATGGATTGGGGTTGGGTTAAGGGTAGGGTAAGAGTTAGAGTTGGGCAAGTTGTTATTATGGTACGTTTAGGGTAAGTCTCCATAATATAAAGTCCCCACGAGAAATGAAAATAAACGTGTGTGTGGGGATGTGTTTGAGAGAGATACATAGAGAGAGAGAGAGAGAATCTGCCCAAAACAGCATCAAACCATCAACTACAATATACTGCTGGAAGTCACTGTTACCTTCAAAATAAAAGCCACAAGCAATTAAAAAAGCTAGTAATAATGATACTGATTTTAGAGCTAATTGAAATTGCAAAGATCTTGCAAAACAATGCCTTTTGGGGTCATGCTTGGCTGACATACTGGGCAAAATGCCTGTAGGTGCAAGGCCCTTGGGGGACACCAGCTTCCCAGGGTCAATTGTAAATTAATTAACTGCACACTCTACAAAATTACAGTTTCAAATGAACTAAAATGACAAGGTCTTTTGAATGAGCCCTGCATTAAGCAAGTTTTGTCTCAATATGCTTTATTTATTATTTAAGTTTATATTATGATAGCATGATCTTCTTATATAAATCTTATTTAATTTACGTGTTAAAGCTCCAATGCACAGAAGGATGTTGGTGGTGAGGAGCCATAGGAGCCAGTTTCTTCCCCTGGAGTCCAAAAGTGGGTTAAATTGGCCAGGATCCGTGGACTTACCCAAGATCCAGACATGTTTCTATTGCCCTTATATACAACCCCTATTCGTCAGGGAGCAACTTATTTTGAAAGCCAAAGACCGGAAGTCACATTATTTACTTGACTGAAGAGTGAGTAGTTCTCTCTCCTCTCCTCGGTGCAACCACTTGCTCAGAGGACGTGTTGATGTTTTGTGCGGTCGGCCGTGCTCCGAGGCTCAGGACAGGACACTCACCACGCCTTCAGGGACGCACTTTTTCACGTCCTCAGCTGTCCGCTTGTCTCCGCTTTCCACTGTTGGAAACCTGTCTAAACCCAAGACATTTAGCAAGCTACTATCAACAGACATTTTCTCCACTTACATCAATCAGGAGTCCGGCTCCACTTCCCCTCGTTGGTGCCAATTGAACAGGCTGTTTTGTTAATTAATTTGGAAATATCTGGAGCGGAAGTTTGGTTGATTTGACATCGGATGCAAGTCAGATCAGAAATGGGGATCGAAGTGTAGTTTTGGTAAGTAGTGTATAAACGCAGTCCCCCGTACTACAATATTAGCATATTAAGATTGCGCTCACGCCTACAGAGAGCGTGCGTGGCAGTGTGTTTGTGAGCGCGAGACGCTCTAGAATGCTTTATTGCCAGCGTTGTGTTTAGCCTGACCGGAACCCTGTGTCGTCACTCTTAGAACTTTAGTAACGACAGTGATGACATCATAGTTCCTTCCCGCGGCAGAGATACTGTAGCGCCGCTCGCATCACTGTACTACGATGGAAGCACCCCGGTGTGTGTCGTGAGTCAGCGCTGTGCAGGTCTCCGTGTGTGTGCGTGTGTGTCAGGGCGTGTGAGGGGGTCCAGCTCGTCTGAGGGACCGGAGTCACTGCGTTTCTGAGACATTTATAGGAGCGAATGTACAAGTCAGTGGGTGACATCATAAGAATAGCCAGTGGATAGCATTAAAAAAAGACAGGAGTCACCTATAAGTTGTAAAAATGCCACATGTTATACAGGTGGATTTGGTTAACTGGCAACACTGCAAAGGTTATCTCATTTTGTGTAATTATTAACGAGTGGAAGTAAAGCCTCAGTGTTAAGCCACTGCTGATTTTCTCAAACGTCCTCTCTATCAGTTCTGCCTCTCCATTTTTCTCTGAGAGTTGAACAGGCGTGGCACTGTTGACATTTTATTCTATTTTCCTTGAACTGAGAAAAATCTGCATCATCCATTAAAGCATCCGATAGGTGGTGAGCAGCTCTTTCACCCAAGGGCGATGTAGCAGCTTGAACAGATTGCCAGTACAAACTGGAGGGATTTATCAGACTCTTGCAGCTTACTGCAAATAAGACAGGCTCTGTCAAACCAGTTAGATGGGGAGAAGTTCTAGTTGTTGATATATCCTGGTAAGGCACTTCTGCGTGCTCTAAGCTCTGCTCCTCTCAGCCAGGCTACCCGCCCCCCCCAGGTGTGAAGCATTGGTGTGGGGCATCATGTTTCGTTTCTCAATGTGGCGATACAGGAGGCTGCAGAAGCTTCTTTTACCTCCTTCTTAACACATGACCTTTCTTTTACTGCCTCCCTCTGTTTAGGATGCAACCCTGGGAAATTTGATCACTTTCACCTTCACTATCACTATGTTCTTCCCTATGCTCTGATAAGGAAGATTTTTTTTGTCTTCTGTTGAGCCTGGTGAGTGACAGTTTGTCAAATGGCAAAACACTAAGTTGAGCTTGTCGGTGCTGAACCCATGAAGCCTCACACTGCTTTCGACGATAGAATGGTTTTGAACTGAAATGGCAGCTTGCTCGAACAGGACAGTAGGTAGGGATCGTACAAGGTATGAGTCACTGTATCAAAGGTCTGTCAGAAGTGTCCGGTAGCAAGTCTGCAGGTACAGACACAGACTACAGCACAAGTTCCTTCCATTTCAGGCCAAGTCTGCAGAGAATAACAGGTGTGCTGTTAAACGGGGGCATCATTTAGTTTGACGTGAAATCGAGAGAGACCGGTTCCCATTATGTGTGTGAATGCATGCTGGTGTAAAGAGAGAGGGCAGGGTCTGTCTGGTGCAGGTCGACAGGGAGGCAAACACAGTAGCTGTTAGTCTGGTAGCAATGACCAATGACAGCTTTATCACCGCCACAGGGTTTATGTGTGGGGAAGGTGTGTGTGCACATCTTTTTATAGTTGTGTGAAGAGTTTTTAATTTGATGTGTGTGTCATCATTTCATACTCATCAAACCATTTGGTGACCTCTTGTGCCCAAGAGATCACTCATTTATTCACAGTTTTCCTATAATTTGCCACCTATCTGTATATGTCAGTGTCAAATATATTAGATATTTTTAGGACTCCACACTGGCGATGGCCATGGCTGGATGCATTATGTTCTAGGTTTGACTGATTGGTGGAAGCATACAATCGTGAGATAGTAATACTAGTTATTTTTGTTTGTTTGTTTGTTTTTGCACCTTTTATAACCAGCTCCTCTGTGAGCTTTCGGTTCTCCTTTTTAGCTACACTGACACAGGAACAATGAGTGTGATCTCAACGCTGACAGGCCAAGACTGAGGCAGACAGGGTTCACATGTGGAATCACTCTGACACAGCCGGATGCCCTGTCACGACAGAGAAAGAGACAACAAGAGAGAGGGAGGAGAAACAAGGGATTCTGATGGAATAAAGGAGAGAAGTGGGGGTATCGCGGTAGGGACTCTACAGGCATATAATTACCTCCTAGCAGGAGCTTTGACTCCAGAGCTGGTCTTAGCTGCCTCCACATGGTTTGCATACTGTCATAGCTATTTACAGTCCGTCATTATAGATTGGCTGGGTCACAAAGGAATATGATTTATGGGATACAATATTTTTTGTTGTTTTTTTGGCTATTCTGGTAACTTTATTATGAACTATGCTTTGGTGTTTGGTCTGGATATAAAAGCTTGGGTTTATATTCTTTCTTTGCAATTTAAATCACAATTCTGATCGAATTGAGTCAGTCAGAGGTCTTGTATTTAGACTAAATTTAACATAACAGGGTCCTGCAGAAAAACCTATTCTACAAATTAAAGGTTCCTTGTGGAGTTTTCAGTTTCTAATGTCCGGTACAAATGATGGTGTGTGAAGAAGTGTAGCGGTGCATCCTCCAAGGTGATAAAGAAGACTGTGAGCTAGTAAACATGGATTTAAAGACTACAGCGTTTAGAATATTTAAAAAAAGTTTTCATGAGAACCACTTTAACATGAAAACATTGAAGGAACCAAATAATTATGATGTCAGTACAAAGTTGTAAACCTTACTTTATATCTATAAGGCCCACTGGGAAATCCCGTTAGTCTGTTACCATCAGACTGCGTTCACAATAATGGGACAGACAGACGACCTGAAAACATAATGGCTCTGGCTGGGACAAAAAAAAAAGATATCTACAGATTAAAAAAAAATTTATGTCTAAATATAAACATAAAGTAATAGTTGTAATTAATGGAAACGTGCACTCTGGGTCGTTTTTTACCCCCCTCTGTGCCACATAGGGCAAACTTTAGGCTAGACAGCTGGAGCACTCAGATGTCTACCCTGGGGGGAAAACACCAAACAGTATGTAATAATAACTATGTACTATACCATAAGTGTGTTGGGTCTGGGTTGGGTTTGGACAGAAATATGTGGCCCTATCCGTGCTCTAACTTGTGTTCAGACCTTGAAAAATCCCTGATGCTTAGTTTTTTGACATCATACATTGCAGTGCCACTCCACGTGGCCTTCGCCATGCTGGTTGTAATACCTAGATTGATGTACTTTAACAAGAAAGGTGACAGCTGTGATGAAGTCAGTAACATATGGTTATTAGATTTGCATCTGTTACCATCTTGCTCATTAGTTTATAGCAGTTATTGCAGGTTTGATTGAGACTAATAAAATGCTGAGTGGGTGTTTGGATGAATAGAGTAATTTTAAAAAGTGCTTAAAGGACTGTTGAGGTAGCTGCACATAGGCATTGTTTCATCCAGCCCTTCTGTCTGGATGCTCTCAATTGCTCCCCTCTTCATTTTTTCTTTCCATATTCTTCCAATTCACTTTGTGACCTGGTAATTCCTCGTAAGTGGCACTTAAGGCAAAATTATGCCTTTTTTAGACACAGACAAAATGATTCCTGTCTGATTCTCCTCAAAGGAGCGTTGCATCAGGGGAGGCTGTAAATTGGGATCTGATGAATAATGCATGACAGTTTTTAAAGCATTATGACCATTGTGAATGACAGATTTAGGGTGCTGAAGGCTCAGGCGCCCGCTACGTGCTCACTAAGTGCCAAACTGTGCTCAGCTCCAGTTATCTCAAAGTAACATGTTGGATTGCCCAGACACTTCACATGTCAGAGACCTTCAGTTCATTTTTGTACTCCATTTTAATACTGGCGAAATAGATGCACAAGGGTACTTTTCACATGTGAAGTGGTTTGGAAGTGGAGTTAGTGGATAATGGTACTCAACCTTTAGAGTTTGTCTCAATAGCACAGGCTGATGGTTTTGTGTAATGCCATTTAAATGTAAGTTTTTGCACTGTAATAGTTTAAACTTTAGTGACTAATCATGTGCAGGTTCGCTCATGGAGCATAGTCTTTGCATATTGCTTTTCCTCCCTCAGTTTTTGTTCGAGATGCATGAAAACACTGAGGCACAGCCGCACCTCTTGGACAGACGGGTTTTTTCACAGTGAAAGCATGACTTCACTTGGGCTTAACACGCTCTTGACTTCCTTCAAGCACAAACAGAAATCCAAACACATATGTGCACACTGTGTCCAAACTCGCTCAGGAATGAGACTGACTGCACATGTGCACGGGGTGTGTTCGTGGAGGAGAATTCCCAGTGAGCCTTACAATGAGAGTGATGGAGCTGGTGGGTGTGGAATAGGTGCCAGGATGTCAGTGTGACCCCGCTCAGGCAGTATAGGGGAATTCCAAATGGGAGGATTTGGGGAGTGTGCCCCCATTGAGCCGTAAGTATGATTCCCATTTTCTGTTAGGCTTGTGAGGAATGGGCGGGGAGCTGGAATGCCTTGACTGTAACTCAGTCCTGTGTTTGGCTGCTGTGTGGGTGCAAGTGTGCATGCATGTGTTTTTTCAAGACACAATGCACTCATTTGTTTTCTGCTCCACTCCTCCCCAAGTGCACACACCATTAACCAACAATAGTGCACTGGTTTGATTTTGTTTTGAGGTGTGTGCGGTGACACATGCATAGTATTGTGCGTGCTCTCTTTGTTGTAAGCAATGCCAGACAGTCACTGTGCAGCTTAGTGGCCAGATTGGCTTGGCCCCTGCACTGTACCTTGGCATTCAGTCTGGACATCCATAAGCATTTGGGCTCCTGTAGAGACTGGGGATGTTGGGAGGGGCAGAGGGCCAAAAAGCCTCCCATGCTAGCAGCTTCCACCGGGAGAGCAGGCTGCTGCAGGGCCATCTGTGCAGGCATCCTGACTGGGCTTATGGGGAAGTAGGGCATAGAGAGGGACACAAAGGAGGATGTGGGAATGGAGACGACGTGGAAGGTGGAAGGGCAGTAAGAACCTGGATTAGAAAGAGGTGTTCACTTTCATTTATGTCCATGCCATCATCAGTGTCCCATTATTTCTGTAGTCGCATCATTTCAGCTTTCAAAGAACACTGGAAAATTTAGGCCAGAGCTGCAATACTCTAAGGCACACAAAACAGTGTCAGGACCAAAAGAAAGCACAATGATCTGCTATTTTTAGAGCATAATCCCAAAATAAACAGTGTTGAAATTGTAATTATTACAGGTGAACATGTGGCTCCTAAATTAGAAGGGAAGTGTTTAGGTTTGCAAATTAGTTGGCGTGGATGGAGCTGGGGAGTCGTATGATGGACTCTTTAAGGAAAAGAGGAGTTCTGAGAGTCTGGCAGGAGGTGAGTTTATTCAGAGAACCTAGACTGTCTACACACTACCCTGGAGGGGGAATCTCAACCCAGTCTACAGCTCACCTTTCTTTCCTATCTTTGTCATCTTATTCCTAGACACATCTCATCTGCAAGCCAACTTTTTACTGCAGTAACTGTGATCTCTGAAGCCAAGACGCAACTACTGAAGCTAAACCAAACTTTGCAGCAATACTCATGCCACATGTTTGCTGTGCTTACCTTTGATGATGTACTGTTTCTCTAAGAATAGCATTGCATCATGACTTAAATTACAGCTTGTTTTGTGGCATTTTCCAGCATCGATATGACATATCCTTTCAATTTTATATTTAGACATTTCCTGGGAAGCAATAGGACAGTGGACTACAAGCCTCCTCTCTATATGTTTTGTCTTTTCACCCAACAATACAGTGATACAGCTTGTCACCAAAAGTATCAACCCTCTTATCATTTGAATTCGCAGGAATAGACTGAGCTGGCCATTGTGCACCTGTGGTGCCGCCAAGGACATGAAGCCCCCTTTGTCTGTGCCCTACTCAATCTGGGGCAAAGATAAAAATGCTATTTATGGGTCGGTGCAGTCTTTGAGGCAGGGTTTGAAGGGTTTTAAACATTGGTTTTGCTCCTCATTAAAATGTATTTATCAGAAATGAAATCCGTTCCTGTTCAAACAGACTCTGACCCTTCATTTCCACCGGATGCAGCTGGGTCGCTTTGCAGCTCCGATGCTGTTTGATCCACACCCTTCATCCCCCACCGGGTGCGGTGTGGTGCTGGTTTTTCCTTGATTTTCAGCTTCTATGATAGGTAGGATTTGTAGTTAAATTGTTTCTTTTTTTGTCTGTTTTAACTGTGTTTATTGTTGTGCTGTAGCCTAGAGACTAGGCCACAGTTAGCAGTTTAATTTGACTGTTACAGTTAAGTCATTATGAAACATGGATCAAAGATTTGTGGCTGTGTATTAGTTGTTAAAAATACATTCATCCTTATAGGCTAATTGTTTTGTATCTGTTTTACACATTCTGGGGAATGCGCTACCTGATTGGTGGGTCAAAATTTTGTCAGAAACGTCCCAGAAGCGGCATCTGTCAAAAATAGATGAGACCCATATCTTTAGCAAAGCGGAGCAGAGAGCTGCATCTGGGACGCTTTGGGCCCAATCCCAATTCTCCCCCTTGCCCCTACCACTTTGCCCTACCCCTTCTATTTTGTTTATGTGTAGTGGGTGTCCCCATTCTCTTTAGGATGAAGGGGTAGGGTGAAGTGGTAGGGGTACATACTCCTTCAAACAGAGGGTTTTCTGAGGCAGACTCACAAGTGAGTCTAACTACATGAGGCGAGCTACAGTACAACAATAGTTACCTGCAGTCGATGCTACACACCTCAGACAAATCAACCAACATTCCCTGGTGTCAAAAACATTTTCCTGTCCTTCCATTTTTGTTATTTGCTGTTGAAAATTGCAGATCAATGCTTAAAGACCATGCAGGCAAAATCAGCACAGCTGAAGACAGCACTGTGTCTTACAAAATTTCTGACAACGTCTTGTTGTATTTGTTTAGTTAACCATCATTACCTATCAATGACACATAGAGATCTTGAAGGGTTGTCCTATTTCATGGGGGAAAATTTTAACCACTACTCCTTGTAACTCCGTATTGAGGGCTAACTTAAAAACGAGGGGTAAGGGTAAAAGATAAGAAATGGGACTAGGCCTTGGAGACTTGTCGCAGCCGCACCTGGTGGACTCAAGCACTGACTAGACTGGCAACTCCAGTGACCGCGCCACAGGTGGAGTACAACACAGCTGCATCCAGTGAAAATGAGGGGTAAGAATTTGCATCTGTTAGTCTTACCATCTTTATGACTTTATGATATATTCTATCAGTGCATCAATAAAAGCAAGTGGGTCTGGGATGTAGACCTGAAGGAAATGCCTTGTGCTAAAGTTTTATTTGGGGTTATAATGAATACACATGACCAGCAGTGCCACTGAATCAGACTCAGCTGTAGCAGTCCCAATGTTTCTTTTAAAGCTTGTCACTTGAAAACCTTTTAAAATATGTCCTTAACTGCAGACATATATGTAGCTTTGAAGCTGAGCCAAGCAGCAGAGCATTATTACAACAATGACCCCAGAGGGACTTAGGAAGCCAACAAAGCTGCCGCTGTACTCCATCTGCCCCCTCCAAGGACCCTTAGCTCTTCACCGTTGACCCTTTATTCCTTAATGGCAGAGGTCAGACGGTGATTTGATTTGTTCTGAATAAGCCTATTCAGTCTTAATGGAGAGCTGTCACTGATGCTGGTTGTCCTCATCCTTTCTCCTCAAAGCACACACAGACAGGTAGGTATGAGTAGCAACTGTTAATGTGGTGACATAGCTTTCACAAAGACCAAGACAGAAATGACTACTAGAAAACAAAGTTGAAAAGAGTCGTGGAGCTGCTCAGTTCTGTTAGGAATGCCACTGTTTCATCAGCACATACACCACAGATCACACACACTTGCAGCTAGACAGTCAAGGGTGCTGATAAAGATTTTGTGTCTCCAGACAGTGCCATTTTGTTAATCATGATAGAACAAAGCAGGCGGGTTCCCTGATGGCAGCGATGACAGCCTGACAGAAGACAAAATGTGCACGGTCACACACTCGAACACGCACTCATTTGTGCACGCTATGCGGCCCGTGAACAATGACACTCCCCCAGCTGTCTAGACAGAGTGCAGGGCTGCCGCTGGCTGGCTGCTGGAGATCTCAGGGGGGATTAGAGCACACACCACTACGCTCACCTGTTCTTGGCTACTTGTTTCTTTATGTGTATTTCATGCAGCGTTGATGCGAAGTGGCAGGCACAGAGGGAGCTGGGTGTATCGTGAAGTACGGAAACAAGTTATACATAGAGTACAGCTGTGGATGGTTGTAAAGTAGTTGTAAAAAGTAGTAACATATGGCATTTTAAAGAAAGTCTGCTTTTTTTTTTGGTTTGCATTTATCTGTCATAAGACACAGTGTTGGGTCAGTCTGTCTTCCCTAGAAAGAGTTCTGGAGATGGTGTGTACATTTTAACCTATAAAAGGTTGAAATGTGAACTCTGGGGTGTATAGCACAAAAACATAACAGACATCTTTGCATAGAGATGCTGCCAAAAGCTAAAAAAAGTCCAGACAGCAGGATCCTTACAGATTCCCAGAGACTATGCAACTTTTGAAATAAGAAGTTATCCAGTCTTCTTTTAACAAATCAAACTTATGATTCATATGAAATAAAAATCAACCTGTACATTGTGATGTTTTGCTGATCTGCCTTATGAGCTTGTCTTAGCCAACGTTAGCAAACCACATTTCTACATGACTGATATTGCTGAGCTAGTTTGCTGAATTTCTGACTCTTCTCTGCTTTTGCTCTAGTTATATGTACATGACATTTTTTAGCATAGCACATTTGAACATTTCACTGGTTTTATTACAGAACCTAAAGAACTAAACACCATTACACCTCCCCAGGAAACAGTGTTGTTTCTGGTTTTAGTCTCGTTCCACTCATTCTGACCTAATGATGTTTTTATACTGTGCTTATGTCATATTGGAGTTGTAAGTGTGAGTTTCCATCTTATAAATAATGTTCATGTCACATGAACTTCCATGTTATAAATAAGACAAGGAAACTCAGATCTCTCTGAAAGCACCGCAATATCAAACTTGGCACTGACTAATAGGAAAGTCCCTGAAAGCCAAACAATAGAAGCCTCACATCAGCACATGTCACATATGTAAGCTCAGCTTCACGCCAGTTTTAGTGGCACAATGAAACCAAGACCAAGTGAGTCATACCCAGACACCGAGGGCTGGTTTATAACCCACCTTCACATATGTAGAGGAACTGACCCTTTGCTCGCACACTACAGACCGTGACATCAACTAGCAGAGCTGTGATGAAATGACGCTGGAGAGTAGGCAGAGAAATAAGGAGGATGAAGGTTATCACAAGCAATACAGGAAATCATTGACAGCGTGGGCATGTAGAATAATTCTCCCAGCCACTCCCGTACATACTATATATGAGAGGGGTGTGTGTGTATGAGATGGCTCAGATACATTCCTGCATTTAGTCACACAGACTCCAGCAGCTGAGCAGACTTGTCAGTTCTAACAGAAAGGATATTTCTTCCACTTACCACAGAGCTTTCCTGCTGCATCTGTGCTGTTATAGAGGCTTGCTAGATTTGTCCAGTTCTCATCTTATCAAGCCGTGGTTTTGCCGTGCCTGCATGTTGTAATCCAATCTGCTGAAAGGACACCCCAGGCTTGCCCCTTATGGAACCTAATCTAGAAAAGGGAAATCAATTTTCTGGGAGGAAAACAGCCAAACTTTGGGTTGATTTATTACTTAAAAACATCATTTTGCAATTGTGGTAGTACTATTTTTTTAAATGGTTTAGTAGCAGAATCTGATCAAGCCTGCAAAATAGACCATTTAATGCTCACTCAAGCTCAGATCAGTGACAGGCACATGTGTTTTTTGCCCGTGTGTGCATGAGGTTTCCATATTAAGTACAGTATATACTGTAGCTTCAGTGATTACTCATGTATCTTGAGTATTGTCTGCTCAGTTAAAAATCTTTTTGTTGCCTCTCGCAGGTTCTTACCAGCGTATCATAGAGTAGCATGCAATGGGGAGCTGTAATTATAGCTCTGAGGAGCAGACAAGGAGATGTCGACCCTCTTTAACCACAACATATATTAAGTGAGATATAGCTTTGTGTGTCAGAGGTGTTGGCAGGAAGGGAAGGCTGTAAAAATGCTTCACAGAAAGACAGACTCCCCATCCGCCAGCCATTCGTGTGCCTGTCTGCGTGTGCTCGTGTCTAGGTGTGTACAAGTGCTCAAAGAAGTGCTCGTGCAGGGGAAGGAAAGCTGAACCCTCACACAAGAAACTTGAGACATAATCTGCTCTTCTGCATGCCAGTGTATGCTTGACCTTTCACCCCAGAGAGCTGTAACACCAGTTTATTGAGGCTGCTGATAGGCAGGGTGGGTGAGGGGACCTGAAGGTTAGCCGAGGATGAAACTATCGCAGCAAAGTTGGACCATTGTAGGTTTCTCCTGTGATGTAGGATGATAGCTGATGTGGTCCTGTTGTGCCAAGTTGACATTTTTAAACCTTAACTGCTCTGAAACAGTATCATTGGTCTTGTATTCTGCTTTATTTACATAGTTCTAGGTAAGCACTGCCTTTTGTGACAAAATCACAGTTAAGAAAATAGCTTTCTTCAGTTCCCCTGCTTTCTACTGCATTTTTGTTAGCGCAAGTGTCTATATTTGTGTGCACATGTGTACTCATTCTGCCTCACCCTTGGCTGTAGTGTGAGCCACAAACAACAGGAAGAATATGTCATGTGAATGTGAATGTTTAAATAACTTCCTGCATGTTGCTCAAGGTCTCACTGTCAGCTTGTGGGTTTGCTGCCTTTCACGTGACCCTGGGTGGTACTGAACCTGCCTGAAGGCAACAGAGACTTCACATGTTCTCTGTGAGGGATTCAGGTACCAGGTTTGGAGAGCAGGAACTCAGCAGAGTCCTTTTATATAACTAATCTGTGTCAGACTTGCATATAAGACACCAAAACCTATTTGAAGTAAAAAAAAAAAATCAGTTAAGCAGTAAATGCTATTTGCAACAAAAATGTATTCAGGTTAACCAGTATTTCTATTGTCTCCTGCTTGGCATTTTAAAATGTTAATGAGCAATTGGTTTCTGTGATTGATCAGTTTCATGTGGGTGATGATGAGTGATGAAGGTAAGTGCTTCCTGAGGATCACAACACTCTGTTTTTCATAGCATCTCCAGTGAGTAGTAAGTGCTCCTTTCCACCTCAGCTGTAGTGGTCCACTGAGAGGAGAATGTTGAATTTTTAAAACATGCATTCTTAAAGTGAATGACACATGGAGATGGAGGCCACATAATCTGTTTCAGCAGCGACAGTTTCCACAGTGTCTGAGTGAGGCTGAGGCAGCTGTTGGGGGGGGTAAACCATACATGAAAGTTACTGTGCACACATAGGTTTTAAATTTTAAAGGCAGAGTGCATCTTCATAATTTAGGCTTGTGCCAGACATTGACAGCCCACCATTCCTTACACAAAAGGAACAATTTGCACTGAGTATATTATACTGCATGAATAATGCACTGTAGCATATTTTATAAATAAAATCCAAAATATAGATTTCCTCTCACTAAATCAGAGGTGTCCATACAAAACGTCCCAGTTAAAGATCTTTCGAGTCAGCAAATGTTTCTGTCTATATCACAGTAAAGAGTGTGCATACTCAAACTGAACCCAGCAAGACCCATCAATACCCAAGGGTTCTGGCTGGGTTCAGACAGAAATTTAGAAATTATATTCAGGGGCGTGTCGAGTTCAGACACGTAGGTCAAACTTTAGGCTTTAGCTGGAGCACTCAAATGTCTGCCTTGTTTAATGATGAGGGGAAAAACACCATACAAACTCAACTGCGTCAGGCTCGGGTAGGGTTCAGACATTATATACTAGATGCCTGTCAGGTTGGGTTCGGACAGAAATATGTGACCCGATCCGTGCTCTAATTACAATTACCACCATGTACTAGAAGTGGATTAGCTGTGTCAGAGACCCAGGGTGAGCAGTTTGCATTAAATGTATTTCCTCTTACTGAATAAAATTAACTTCAGCCAGGAAGCTTCCTTTTCATAAAATCCAACCTTCCTCATTCTGTTTTTATCCTGCTGAAAAAAATGCTCAGGCACCATGTTCACCACTCCCAGTGGCTTTAGCCCTCATCTGGCCTGTGCTGAGCCTGGGGAGGAAGAGGAGGCCCCGCAGGAGGGCTCGGTGCCTGGGGCTTCCCTGCCCGAAGGGCCCCCGATCACTTCTGCCTCCCTGGACACGCTGATCCAGAACCTAGTGCCCACTGCCGATTACTACCCCGAGGTAAACGGAGATGTACCACAGTAACTCTGCTGTTTTTACTGGTGTTGTGACGGTGTCTTAGCGAATGTCTCCTCCTGTCTTTTACCAGAAAGCCTATGTGTTTACCTTCTTGCTGAGTGCTCGTCTGTTCATCTCTCCTCCGGAGCTGCTGGCTAGGGTGTGTGAGCTGTGCATCAAACAGCAGCAGCTGGATCAGAGCCCACTAGATACGGTCAGCACTGCACCACACACAAATACATAAATCCTGTATGCAAACATGAGCACAAGCAGGAACGCAGGAGATAAACAGGAGCACAAGCAGGCATAGACAAGGCACGTAAACATACTTGTGTTTTGCTTGACCACAACAACCACTGCTTTTTCTGTTTTTTGCGAAATCGCTGGCTTTATAATAGTGTTTTTTTGTTTGTTTTGCTGATGCAGTCACAAATCCAGACAGTGGTAAACCTCTTTCACTTCTTCAACAACAGGCAAAAGTGCGCAAGTTTGGTCCCAAGATCCTGCAGCTGCTGACAGAATGGACAGAGACATTCCCATCTGACTTTAGGGATGAGAAGATGGTTGGACACCTGAAAGACATCATCCACAGGATAGCTCCATGTGATGAGGTAGACTAATGACATGGGCCTGCATTCACTATAGCATTAATATCAAACAGACTAGTCACCCTCACACAAGCAGAAGGCGTGGTACTTACTACAACATAATTTGCAATCAGCTGTAAGATTTGGGATTTTGAGTCACAGTATTTCTTTTGCTTTATAGTTTTTAAAGGCCATAGCTGCAGCAAGAAATGTTCTGATGAGGAATGAAATTCAGTTATCATCACTACCACTGTGGCAGGGAGCCATAAAGAGTCAGAGTGTCAATGCAGGGTGAGCAGCCACAGCTCCGTGTTACACAATCTTACATTACAGAAGAGGGGAAAAGAGAGGAAGGAAAGCTGTTAGAGGAGTGGCTCTGTTTGCAGCCTCGAAGGACAACGGAGGGAGAGAGATGGATCATGAAACTGGGGGGATGGGATACAGGGGTACAGAGAGCAGAAGAGAAAGTAGAGGAGGAGGAGGAGGGTGATGGAGTCAGAGTGGAAGATAAGAAAAATGGAGGGAGGTGAAGAGAGGACAGAAAGAGGGGAAGGGCAGGTGGTGATGAATGTGCTGCTATTTGCAGCTGGCTGTCTACAGTACGGGTGTGTGTGCATACATGTGAGAGCTGTGGCTCTGGGTCATTTGTGAAACAGACTGACTTAACGGCCTCTGTATTCACTCATCTGGAGGGAGGGAAAGACAAACGCATGTTCCCGGACACAGTGAACATGACTACTGTTGTGTGAAAACCTCAAAAGCATATTTTAATTCAGCCACAAAATGACATTGTGCTCTGACATCACTGGATAGAGTCTAAACGCATTTCTTTTATGCTAAAAATAAAGAGGTTTTTAAATCTTTGTTTTCAAGACTTTCACCAAACCAAAACCAGCCTCATTTTGATACAGTTAAGGTGGACCCATTTATATATTGAGAGAGAGCTCAGAAATTGACAGCAAGTGATCAGTTCTCAGTATGCTCCCACAGAGTGCAGAGGGCAAGAGCTGGACAACAAGTTATATTATATAAATATAAACTACTAAGTGCAGGTGTTTAGTTACTTCTCACTGCTGCAGGTACTGTGTACCTTATGTATTGGACTGTGGTACATGTACAGCACAAAGAAGGCTGGAACAAATACTGGACTGGCGATGAGTTATTTTATTTGCAGAAGTTGGTTAATGTGCATATATTGCGACAATTAAAGTATATAATAGCCTCGCCACCTGGTAACCCAGAGGTCCTTTTGATTTATGCCTCTTAGTGATCAATACAGTGTTAATAAATTATTCATTAACATTACTACAGACTGACATCTCCTCTTCTCTCTGCTCGTCTCTGCAGGCGTACTGGAAAACCTTGAACCAGGTGCTGCAGAAGCTCAGCCAGAGGCTGGCCCTGATGAGCCAGGGGGAAGAGAGCATCGTCAAAGTCTCCCTCAACGCCTCCTCCATCTCTGACAAGCTGGTGGCCTTCAAGACCAAGCCTCCGCCCATCCAGAAGGACATACTGTCCATCTGCAACGATCCATACACACTTGCACAGCAGCTCACCCACGTGGAGCTGGTGAGAAGAGGGGAAGGGAAGTGTGGGTTAGACTGGGGGAATGAGAAAGAGATGAGATGATAAGGATGGAATGGAGGAGTGGAAAGGATGTTTTAATGTGGGAGGGAGAAGAAGCTAAGGATGGTGATGCACTGGTGGAGATTGAGTCCATGTCAAGGACATACACATGTGAAATCAAACACATCAGAGGAGGAGATAGAGAGAGGTTGATAAAAAAGACTGAGAGAACAAAGAAAAGCTGGTGGGAGGTGTAATAGCAAACTCAAATTGGCAGAAACACTTGAATGCTCTGCTCTCGTAGCATTTTGAAGATCACTATAATATAACCTTGATTGTTGCTTGTCAGTTATTCCAGCGTTATATAGTTTTCACCCAGTGTAAGAGAGAGAAGAACAAAGGGAATGATGCAATGAAACATACATGAACAAAGGATCTCTGCAGTGTCCCTCACATTGGTGCTTCAAGTTTATTCATGTGTGCATTGAAATGGGTATATGTGTCAAGGGGTGGCTATGTTTGTGTGTGTGTGTGTGTGTGTGTGTGTGTGTGTGTGCCTGCCTGAGTAAGCTTGTAGCCTTGTCTGTGGTGACATCATCCCAGAAGTCAGTGATGTGCCTGGGGCTTCAAACAAAGGGGATAAAAACCACTGAGGATATATGTGACCTGACAGCTTCACACACACACGCTTGTACTTCTACCTTCGTCAGGACACTCATTGACATAATGCAGCCCCCTCACCCTAACACTTAACCAAGAGAACTAGGAGCCTAACGCTAAACTAAACCTACTTCTTACCTGAGCCCTAAAACTAAGTCTTAGTTCTTAAAAAGCCGTTTCAGGAAGTGTCCAAAAATGTCCTCACTTTGTAGCAAAAAGTACTTTTTTTTTGGTCCTCACTATGTAGCAAATATAAGAACACACACACACACACACACGCACAAACAAGGAGAGAAAAAGACAGACAGGCATGTACAATGCACACATACAGGACTTCAGGATATCTGTCGCAGGCTACAGCAACCTGCTAATTCTAATTAAAAAGAATTCACTGTGCTTCCTGCCACGATGTGTGGTATGTGTGTGTGCAACACTGTTTTGGTTTTGGATTATATCATTAATTGAGATGGGCCTAATGAGTCATTTTGATTTGCAGATGTTATGTGGCTGTTGTCTTTTAATGGAAGGTAGTACTTTCTCAAGTGTCACTTTGAGGAAATATGACTCCACTGAGTCAACGTCAGTGAGTCATTGCTTCCTCTTATTGATTACTTTCCATTACTGAAATGAAAGAATTATTAAGTATCTCTATCGGGGGGGTGTGTGTGTTTGTTTTCCAGGAACATTTGAGTCATATCGGGCCGGAGGAGTTTGTCAAAGCCTTTGTTCAGAAAGACCCGCTAGATGGAACAACACAGGTATACCTTTTATTTTGAGTGTTTCTAAATCACCACTTTTGTCTCTGTCTGGATTATTTTCAGTTGTCTCTCCTCAGGCCAAGCTGCAGCATTTTTTTCATATTCTCAGTTTTTGTTTTTTTGTTTTTTTTTATTGGTTGGGGAATCCTGAAGAGTAGCTGTCATTGTGTTCAGTTGTCCAATCAGGATTTGCTTCTTAAGAGGTCACACAGAGGTCAGCAAGTCAGAAGGCCACAAACAGCTCACCACTGTAATGGCTAAAGATCTAGCAAACCCACACAAGTGCGTCATCTGTAATCTCTATATAGCTGTTGAATGCTTTTACTCTTCTTCCGAAGTCGCTTGATCCCTACGGTTTTTATTCATATTCAGCTGCTGCCTCTTTCACTCATCTTCTTTTCAGCTGTCTGTCCCCTGTGGTCTATATAGGTGGTGAGGCTGTAGATAGGGGGCTAATTAGAATCAGAGGAACGTCCCATGGTAGCGCTTCCTATATTCACTTGTGTTTGTGTGTGTACATCATCAGCAGCCATGCTTCAGTGACCAGAAGAAGAAAACCTCCAACCTTGAGGCTTATGTCAGGTGGTTCAACAGACTGTGTTACCTGGTAGCTACTGAGATTTGCATGGTAAGTGGCAAATGCTGGTACACCAGATACTCATTTATTCTAACATTAGACTTTAGAACAATCAGCACACAACATAAACTCATTATGCCAAAGATGAAAAGCTCTTTAATCATGAAGTAGACATGAAAATGAATGGGAGGATATTTTTATACCTAGAGTATATTCTATTGTGCCTATTGAGTGGAGACTTACTGCAGGTACATAAGTCTGAATGTCCTTTAAGGCCAGTTGTTCTGTGCTTTTTATATTTACAAAAAATCCTGGAAAAAATGAAATAGTTTAGCAGCATTTTCTTCTTATTAAAAACATTAAGGCCAGCAGATACAGTTTGCTATTACAGAGCATTCATGCCCCCTAATGGTTACACTGTGTTACTGCACCCACTGTAAGTGTTCGTGTCTGTCGATGGGCATAGCTAAAATTAAGCACAAATGAAACAAAAATCCTTGTCTCATTTTTGCAGCCGGCAAAGAAAAAGCAAAGAGCTCAGGTTATAGAGTTTTTCATCGATGTTGCCAGAGAGTGCTTCAACATTGGAAACTTCAACTCCCTTATGGCCATCATTTGTGAGTCTAATTTTACCATATCTGAGATTATTATCACTGAGAATTCTCCTGCGTGACCTGATAGTAATAAATGAAGTCAATTTTTCCCTCAAAGCCGGTATGAACATGAGTCCTGTGTCACGGCTGAAGAAGACTTGGGGTAAAGCCAAGACAGCGAAGTTCTTCATTCTGGAGGTAAACACAATGTGACCATTCACTGACTGAGAAGTGCAAGACAGGTAATAACTTGAAGGTGACCGTGTAATGCTTGATGCTCTTTGCTTTGACAGCATCAGATGGATCCTACGGGAAATTTTTACAACTACAGGACTGCCCTGAGGGGGGCCGTCCATCGCTCTCAGACTGCCAACAGCAACAGAGAAAGGGTAGGGTTCGCCACCACATCGCTGGCATCTGGCTGTAATTCATTTCATCTGCCAACATTTTTATACCTCCCTGTCTTTTTTCCTTCCTCAGATTGTAATTCCCTTCTTTAGTCTGCTGATCAAAGATATTTATTTCCTGAATGAAGGCTGTGCGAACCGGCTGCCCAACGGCCACGTCAACTTTGAGGTTAGACTGCCACCTTTCTTCTGGCCCTGTTGCATTTAACCCCCCTGCCTGAAAAACATATACTTAGTGTAATTTTGTACCGTAGAAATTTGTGGAGCTGGCACGACAGGTTGGGGAGTTCATGACATGGAAACAGGTGGAGTGTCCGTTTGAGGAGGATCGAGCCATTCTACACTACCTCCACACTGCTCCAATCTTCAGCGAGGACGGTGAGAACAAATTCTAAACATGCAGCACCATGTATTTTCATATTTGTCTGTTATGTATCTAACTAACCCACCCCCTTAACCTATTACTTTCTGTTGTCATTCTCCCCCAGGACTTTATCTTGCCTCCTATGAGAGTGAGAGTCCAGAGAACCAGGTAGAGAAGGACAGATGGAAAGCACTCAGGTAGGACTTAAAACACAGGTGAAGTGAAAGACTCTGCTGAGTGTACAAAGACTCCATTGTCAACGTCTCTCTCCTCTCATCAGGTCGAACGTTCTGGCAAAGACATGAGGTGCTGACGGCAGCTAACCCTCCCACCAGCGAGGGAGCGTGTGTTTTCATTGCACTAAAATGAACTGTGAAGGAACCTAGCTGGTACTTAGGTGTTGTCCCTGGAAGAAATAACGAGAAAAAAACCCCCATGATGAACAGGATTCATCAAGAAGAGTGTAAAAAATAATTTAAAAAAAAGAACATCAAAAAATGTTTAACTAAAAATGTTAAGCTAAGGAAACTGGAACAAAATGCCTTTGCAGCTTATCAGTGATGAGGTAGAGTACGTTGGAGAGGGATACAGTTTCCCCTCCTTCCCCCATCTGATGTCTGTTTACTCCATGGACATGTTTACTACTATAGAGAGTATAGTTACAGGGAAAAACACTTTATAAGATGAAATTCCTACTGATGCTATAAATGTTTTTGTATTTGTTCCTCCTCCTATTTCACCCTCTTTCTCTCCTCCTCTGGCTTGTCTAGGTATTTAAGGTTTTGGGGACTTTTTTTTTGTTTTGGTTTACATGTTATGTACTGTAATGAAACGTACATTGATGTGAAGGGCGCTGGCTAGCCCATAGCAGCTGTCAAATTTTCTAGGTCTAATGAAGGAATGGCATCTGGGAAGACGGAAGACACGCTTTGACCATTTTTACCATTCGTCCTGTGTGTTAATTTTACATGTGTGTGTACAGAATGTCTGGTTTAGCATGAGAATGACTGCGGAAACCTGTTTATCTTCTTTTATTTATTATTTTGTCCTGTTGGGAAAGTGTTAGAATATGAACCATTTAAGACGTGTTTACTCCTTTTAAACGTATTGTGCCATTAATGCAAGAAAACTTCAGCGTAGTTTCTGTCACAGCAAGAGCCAGGCCAGATGTAGATTGTGTATAGGTGACATTTTACCCCTCATCTTTCTGCTCTTCAGGAAGTTTTCTCTTGACTGACATTCAGTTGTCTAATATATTTATGGAGATTTCTGTGCTGACAGATGTAAAGTTTTTATTGTAATTTTCATTTACTGAATATGAAGTCCAATAGCATGCTATGACAGGTGTTTTTAAAGGGGCATTAAGCGTATCCACCTTGTAGAGATTACTACTGCAACGCAAACTTTGCAGTGATGATGCACTGTTGCATTATGCAGCGGAAGGACAATGATGATTTATGTAAAGAGGGAACTTTGTGCCATATGACTCACTGGTTGTCATGACAAGTCAGACTCCTCTGACTTGAAAAGTGTTGTTTATCATTTTGTGGGACTGTCACTGAGCTTTGTTTTTGCTAGGTTTGTTGTGATACAAGAGGCTTTTTTGGGGGGGGGGGGGGGGGGGGGTGTATTATATT
>NW_018128162.1:620270-626609 GCF_001952655.1 Monopterus albus
AATTATAAGCCTTTTAAAATAGTCTTATTCTGTTTGCTATAATTGATGTCAGTGCTTTCTTAAGAAACACCTTTCCCTCTCAACAACAGACTGATTTTTCATTCCCTCTCCTCGTTTGTCATCGTAAACCTGCCTTCCCTGTGCCACATTTACTTGATAGGTTAAGACTTATAGGGAGCCAGAGATGTGATATCAAACATAAAACACAGCCTGTGCCGAACATGTTTTCAGTGACAATCACATCCTGGATTTCAGTTCTGCTCGTTTTAATGGTATCTTTTGAATTTTTGCTAGCACACATACATCACTGTGGGCAGGTCAAGAAGTGAAGTGCGTTCAGTGTTTGTCATGGTTATTGAGGCCAAACCTCTGGCTTCAACATCACTGCAAAATTTGTGACTGATTACTAAACCTTTAATAAAACTAAACCATGCTCTGATGAATGTCTACAGTTTGTTCTGTTTTTACAATGCTTGACTTGAGTAAGAGCAGCACGGTGATTAGTGCTGTCGCCTCACGGCAGGAAGATTCCAGGTTCGAGCGTGGGTCGACCAGGTGCCTTTCCCTGTGGAATCTGCATGTTCTCCCTGTGCCTGTGTGGGTTCTCTCTGGGTACTCCGGCTTCCTCCCGCAGTCCAAAGACATGTACATTAGGTTAGGTTGACTCTAAATTGCCCCTAGGAGTGTGTGTGTGGTTGTTTGTCTCCATGTCAGCCCTGTGATAGACTGGTGACCTGTCCAGGGTGAACCCAATGTCAGTTGGGATAGACTCCAGCCCCCCTGCAACCATATTCAGGAATAAGCAGTGCAGATAATGGAGGAATTGAGTAATTTCCATTTTTCTGCCTGTTGGGGTTTGCTCCTTGATGAAAGTGTTACATTAACTTAATTCACACACAATCAGAGGTTTCAAAATAATGCATGAGCTTTGACATTACTGATTTACAACCATTTGATCTAATTTGCAAGTGGAAATTTTAAGTAATGGGGTACACATTAAACACCTTAAATGCTGCGACAGTCCAGCTCTATAGACAGACTTGAAATCCAGTCATAATTCAAAGTTTAGTCTCCAAAGATCAGGAACTTGAAAGCCACATGCAATCCCATGTTAAACACGATTTTAAAATAACTGGAACTAACAGTTCTTTTAAACTAACTGGTCAAAATTGTTTTGTCTACAGCATATAACAAAACAGTGGACTTCCCATTACAATTTTCCATGCCAAGTCTTATAATTAAAATGAAGCGGAGAAAAGCCCGGCACATTTGCAAGGCTAGAACTAGTACAGCATTTTTTTTTCATCTCAATGTTGACAAAAAGCAATGTATGCAAATAGTTTAATCTCGAATTTTACACACCAGAACTCTTATAAAGGTAGCAACAAAGGTTTATTTCTGGATTAAACATCTGACTTATTCCATGTTAAATGGTAACAAATCATGTTTATTTTAAGGTTCAGTTCAGTAAGTTTCAGCCTTTGAGGTTCTCTCCATGGCTAGATGTTATCTGGGTCAGTTTGGTGAAGGCTTCAAAGTGCCTGGAGCCCAGGTAGGTGCCGAAGACGGCTTGAAGCAGAAAAACTGGCCTCATTTTTCGGAAGATCGGTCTGGATAGGTCCACCCAATACCGGAGCATGTTGCCCTTCTGCGGCATCGGTGCTGTGTTGTACCTGCTTGCAAGGCCAAGATTCACGGGTAAGGCCAGTAGGGTGGGGTACAAACCACCACTGACCACGCCAATAAGTGCACCCCGTACCATGGCACAGGGACCGCAGTTGAGGTCATCGGACAGGAGGGGGAGGGACACCGCCACATTGTACAGGGCATATGTGGTCAAGAAAGGAAGCACGGCCATCGGTAGGCTGGAGGCGATGGGTGCCTGTGTGACATTCAGGGCTCTGCGGTACAAGCTGTTGGATATCAATCCTACAAAGCCAGCGTTTATCCCCAGGTAGAGGGGTCCATACAAGAATAACTTCCGTTCAATGGCAGGCAGTTTCTCGTATTTGTTTTTCAGTATTTCTGCTTCTGTGAGCGCATTTCCAGAGACGCTCTCCTTCTGGGGATTTCCAGACATCTTCACAACTAATGTTTAAAATGACGATGTCCACTGTTATGTAGCTAAAGGTTTCAGTCAGGCAGGCCAAGGAACGAGGAAAGGGGGCAGCCATGTATTACCCACAATTCCATGCGTCTGTACAGTTTTCTTGCCCTGAGTACAGGCTCTTAGGCATAGTTCAGGGTGTTTACGCCATTGCCAGGCTTGGTTACGGAGGGTTACGAATAGGACAACGGCTTCCCCCAGTTTCTTCATTTATTAAAAACAAACAAACAAAGCACCAAACATGCGTATAACATGAATGAACTTAAATGCCACAATACAGCGGATAACACAGAGAACAATACAATGTAATAGGAAAACTTCAAAGTAAAGGCATAAATGAGAAGAGACAAACATCAAATGATGCATCTAATATCCAACCGTGAGTAGTTTCCTATGTCACATATTCAGGTGTTTTTCCCAGCGCTATGTCAGAGGCTTTCCTCATTATTATTAGCAGACAAGTTCTACACTTAGTATGAGCAGAAAGAACCTAAATATATGCTTAACTAAATTAGTCAAAGATAATACAGTAGGCTATACAAAATATTTTCACCAGGAAAGCTTCCTAAAGAAGTAAGAATGATTAAACTGGTAATAAAAGTTCTGTTTAACAAAATATGATAGAAATGAATATATAAATTTTATTTTACAGGGGAGCTTACTTAGCTGCCATGTGCAGGTGACTTCTGGCAACATTAATCAACCGCTTTTCTTATATGAGACATGCAAAATATGAGTGTATGTAGAAGGTATGTGGTAGTGCATGTGAGTGTGTGTGGTTGTTTGTCTATGTGTCAGCCCTGTGACTGGCGACCTGTCCAGGGTGTACCTGTGGGATAGGCTCCAGCACCCTCGCAACCCTATCCAGGAACAAGCGGGATGGATGGAGGTATGAACTGTATGTTTCTGCATTTAACCATCTGATATTTTCAGGTAAGCACTTTTATTCAGAACCTGAATTCTTCATTTTTAAATATATTCGCAATTATTATACTAGTGCTTAGGAAAGGAATTTAGGCCTCAGTGTTATATTAATGGTGCATGCAGTCTGTAAGGAAAATGCTGCAATTACATGATGACGACTGACTGTACCTGAAAGACTGAACTCGGGACAACAAAATCCCGAGTGGGCGTTGTTAACTGTGCGTTTCGTCATGGAACTTGT
Organism: Monopterus albus; assembly: GCF_001952655.1. NCBI lineage: Eukaryota > Metazoa > Chordata > Actinopteri > Synbranchiformes > Synbranchidae > Monopterus > Monopterus albus. The sequence continues at coordinate 623,543 of NW_018128162.1, forward strand.
TAAAGAATGTTCTACCAGATTCCACGGAAGTTCGCCATCTTGAAGACGACTAGACGACGGCATCTTTCGGCTTCTTTGATCGTCTTTGTTCATACAACAGAAGAATTTTCTATTTCAAGCCTCACAGTTGTCTAGGGAAGGTAAGAACCAACGCCTTTACTCTGTAACTTATTAATTAGAGCATTCAACTTAACGTTAGATCTTCGACGTTTCGCCAACTCAGCAGATGCGCATTGTGCGCATTAGGCTGGTTGGCTGTGGCCAGCTACAATAATATAATTCATTGGATTGTGAGTAGGTAGAGTGGGACACAGGTTTAAATTATATAACGGTTGTAGTCACTGCTTTCAAAATCGTCACATTTAACGTTAAATGCACTAGGATGTCAGTTATGTTACGTTAACAAAGCACAAGTTAGGCTAACATACGCTGTATGGGTGGCAGTCAATGTGGTCAACGCTCATTGGGCCTCTGGATCGAGAACATTTCGACGTCTTTCTGCTTTAACTCTTCATCTCTAGCCAGCTTACTATTTATGATCATACACATGCCCAGATTTTAATTTGGAAATTATTAAATGTAAATGGATAAAGTCTACTAGCTCACGTGAACGAAGTCTGACAGTTAAAGGCCTAAGTTAACACCAAGAGTTGTCTTTGTGGAAACGTCGGCCCTTCGTTGACGTTGGACCCAAGTTCAGCGAATGCATTCACTTGTTTGCCTTTTGTGCGTTAACTGATTTTTTTTTTGTACGTTAATCTTGCGCAGGCAGAGTGGATGATTAATAGGGAGTGTTTTGTCACCATTAGCTGTTGTAGGCATTGTATAATATACAGTCAGATAACGTTACGCAATTATGGTACGAGTTCACCATTTTGACTTTGCGCTGCAATCCTCGTCAGGCGATAACGCGGTGCCGTGTTTTCGTTTTGTGTTGCTAATTATTGTCTCAATAATCATTTGATCTGTAAAGGGTAACATAAGAAAAGTGTATTTAAAAACTTGAAATTTAAGAACCCAAAGTGACCGTTTTCGGATTCTATGGTTTGCCAGTCCCACAGTCCAAATGCAGATATTTGATACACACATATATGTGTGTGTGTGTGTGTGTGTGTGTGTGTGTGTGTGTGTGTGTGTGTGTGTGTGTATAAACACACTGGCTGGGATTGGCTCCAGCCCCCTGTGACCCCATTCGGGACTAAGCGGTTTAGAAAATGGATGGGTGTGTGTGTATACACACACTAGAAAGAAAGGCACATTTTAATATATGGGAGGACAAAGCTAGGGAATACTCCTGTTTTTCATGTGACTGCAAAGATGAATTAATATTGTCATAGTTCCAGTTATCAAAGTTGTATTGAACCACAGTTCAGTTTAGCTACCTCTCAACCAGCTGTGTTTGTGTGTGTGTACCCTTTTATTGTTAAGCCTTTATACTTTTCATCTCTCTCTGGCTGTTGCTGCATCTAAGATATTACATTGACTTTCATAAAATGGTGGAGGGGCCTCTACTGAAATAAACCGATTTGTGACCCTGCATTTGAAGCCATCCGCAATTAGTGATAAATAACAGGTTTTCCTGTATTTTAGGATTCACTGAAATTCAAAGTTACATAATTTTACTTTGTTTTTTCCAGGTCTTTCAGATGCGCCATTCAAAGCGAATGCGCTCCCCATGTGTCTGGCTCGATGAGTACAGTTGGGAAGAGCGAATGGAGTGTCGTAAGCGAAAGAGACAAGGTTCGCACAGCAGCGAAAGAGAAAATAAGTCTAGAAGAATCCACCATCACCACAAGACTTATGAGGGGTGAGTATCTCTCAGCATTTGTTTTGTAAAGTAGCTACTCGCAATTTCAGACCTTTTTAGGGATTTGATTTTACTGTACACATTTTTAGATTGTCACTTAATATGTGCACGTGTGTGTTGTCTTGCTGTATGCTGGATTTGTTTTGTTGTTGTCCTAAAATAACAGGTTGATTTGAAATTTTGTTTACCTAATGAAGTTATGCACTATGTTGTTTTGTACCTCTACCTTTTTGTGGGTACTTGATGCCATGTGGTTAAATTAGATATTTCCAGAGCTACTCTAATTTTAATTCTGTAGGGAGGCAGACTACTCCCTGGAAGTCAACTGACACCATCAGGGCACTACTGGCCTAGGGCATTCTTAGACGTTTTTAGATGCTTACATGCGAACATGGCCTGGTGGCTGAATGCGCTGGGGGTGGTTAGTGTTGGACTAAACCAGTCCTTGCATGTTCTTTTATGTAACATTCTCATCAAATTCAACATTACTGAGCAGAGTGAGTCTTTAAGAGCAAGGCATATATATAAGAGATTGTTGTAAGATTATAAATATAAGGATTAAAAGAAAAAAAGACTTCCTTTGAAGTTTTAGATCTTTGCATTTCATATTGACAGCACTGGTACTATGTAGGTGTTAACTTCTGGCTTACCAAGATCTGCAGCTGTAGGGTCATATTGTATTACATTCCATCAGGTAGTGCTGATAAGCTTTCAGCAACTGTAAATGTCTCGTGCTTTAACCCTGCCAACTGTAATATATTGTTTAGTTTTTTTTTTTTTTTTTTTTTTTTAAACAAAAAGTGTTTTCTGTTGCCATGGAGATGGGTGTGGAAATGTTAAAATTATCCAACTGCATGACATTACAGTGTTTTCTGAACTGTTCCCTGTCACTGAACAGGATGTTTGGGATTTGGTGGCTATAAATCAGTATGTTGCTGAATACAAGTGTAACATAAACTGAGAGCATAGGATGACAAGTAAGAGGAGGACCATTAGTGCTATCATAGCCAATCTTCATTTGAGAGCTTGGTCACAGACAAGCAGCTGAGCCTGACCTGATCTACACTTCCCAGTCCTTGTTTTTAATCTGTATGTCCTTTTCTTGTGTGCAGGCATTATCTTGAGACTCGCAGTTTGAACCAGAGGCTGGACTCTCGTGAAGGACACACCCGGGACCACAGTTTGGACATGACCTGTGAGGAGGACAATCCTGACGGCGCCTGCAAGGACAGAGACCTTGACTGGCACCATTATAGCAAG
>NW_018128162.1:626629-633989 GCF_001952655.1 Monopterus albus
GAAGCAGCCACAGGCACAGAGATAGAAGGGGCAGACGTAGCCACTCTCACCACAGGTCCTCCTCGGTACGGGAACACCCTTCTCTTCTCTACCCCCTCTCTATCATTGCCACCAAATCGAAAGGGTCTTTATCACTGGTGTTTAACCAGGTGTAAGGGTCTTTATCACTGGTGTTTAACCAAAGCTTAACACCTATCTCTTTGTTTTTCTGTGTCACATACTCCTCACTAGTAAGCATGATTTCCTGTAATGACAAGATGGCTAAGGGGCTTAGGAAGTAAAGGATTGTGAGTGTTTTTAGATGTGCAAGAAAGAGTGGACCCAGTATTTGTGCTGAAATCTTAGTGGGCAGTTATGGGGCGTGATAGTAGAGTTACAGAGAAAGACATGTAGAAAAGGCTGTCATCAATCAAGTTCAGTTTTTTCTGTACTACTTTGAGAAAGTCTCTCATCTGAAAATCTTGTTGCCATGTTTTTCTTCTGTAACACACACTATGTGGTGGCTGCCGCCCAATTTCTCTGACGGGGCTGAATTTGAATTTGCTGCTCCGTCCATTCGCCTGGCGATGTTACTGAACGGGCCGAATCTATCCACTCCTACACGTCCCCCCCCTTGGCCTGGTTGAATGAATGGCGATGTCGCATTGTGGTGGCGTGGTGCTGGCTGACTGATGGGTTATTGGTGTGATGGCGGATTGCGGCGGTTCCGGTGCAGAGGAGGAGCCATCACCGCAGGAGCAGGAAAAGATCCAGGAGTGTTGAGGATGATGACGAGGGTCACCTCATCTATCACAGTGGAGACATGCTGAAAGCGAGATGTATAGAATATATACCTTTTTTTCCTACTGTTGTTCACACTTTGCCTGTCTCTCTCTTGTCTGGTTTTTTATTTTCAAACATTATTTTAGAGGCTGAATTATTTGGGCCAGTTAATGTTTTTGGCTTGTCAGTGTAACATACTTAGAACTGAGTTGTATGCCAGTGTGCAGAACCATTTATAGTAGTGTAACTAGAAAGATCCATGTAACATCAGGCAGTAAACCAGCCAAAGGGCAGTGTTTTCATTTGTCAGTTCTGTGTTGCTAACTTCAACTTTCTATCTTCTGTAGATGAGATTGTGTGTACTCTAGGAGAGGGTGCGTTTGGGAAGGTCGTTGAATGCATTGATCACTCTAAGTAAGTATAAATCAGGAAATATTCCTTATAGTTCAGTGTTCTGCTCATTCTTTTTGACCCTCATTTGACAAAAATATTTTTGTTTCCAGTGGTGGAGCTCGAGTGGCTCTGAAGATCATAAAAAACGTAGACCGCTACCGTGAGGCAGCCAAGTCTGAGGTAGAAGTGCTTGAACAGCTGAAGTCCCTCGACTCTGACAGGAAATAGTAAGTCAGTCGATAGTAACCTCATACCACAAAGACGTGATCACCTTGCGGTTTCCACATGTAAAAATAAGTTTAGAATGTGTCGTGCAATAGGCTTGTATCTCAGTTTTTGTCTTCTGCCCCTTTCTAACTCTTTTAGTGCTTGTGTGCACATGCTGGACTGGTTTGAATACCATGGTCACATTTGTATCGCCTTTGAGCTGCTTGGCCTCAGCACCTATGATTTCCTCAAGGAGAACAACTTCCAGCCTTTCCCCGTAGAGCACATCAGGCACATGGCGTACCAGATCATCCAAGCAGTGCGATGTAAGTACTACTACCCATGCACAGAAAGTATAGTACCTTTCCAAACAGCTTGGTTTCAAATATTTATGGTCTTGTTTTTCAGTTCTGCACAAGAACAAGCTGACTCACACAGATCTGAAGCCTGAGAATATTCTCTTCATTGATTCAGATTATGATTTGGAGTACAACCCTGAAATGGTAAGTGTCCTCATTATTTATCCAGAAAAATCAAATGCGAGTAGATGCTCTATTTATCTCCTAAATTTCCAAAGACTACCTGCCACACTGGTGGCTGAATGTTTGTAACAAAACAGCCATGTAATAAAGCAGTATCTTGGGAGTCTCTGCTGTGGCTGCCCTGTTTCTGTGTTGGAGTATCTGCTGAATTACTGTCAAAAGGCCCAAACTTTGTCACCAGCAGCTGTGTGAGTAGCATGATCATGTTTCTGTCCTCAGAAACGGGATGAACGCACGTTGAAGAACCCAGATGTGAAAATTGTGGACTTCGGTAACGCCACGTATGAGCACGAGCACCACACCTCAGTGGTGTCAACACGTCATTACCGTGCTCCTGAAGTCATTTTAGGTAAGTGACAGTTTTAAAGCACTGCAAGAAAACTTCAGATGAAGGCTTGAATGTGGAGTTGTTGTTCAGATATAATTGTCTCTTTCAGATCTGGGCTGGGACCATTCCTGTGATGTCTGGAGTGTAGGGTGTATACTAATAGAGTACTACCTTGGATCTACTCTCTTCCAGGTAGGTGGCAGTAAAGAGCACAGTTAAATTAATTAGATACTTTACATTTACCATAGCATGTGTTAAGTTGTATTTTTGTTCTCTTATTCAGACTCATGACAGTAAAGAGCACCTTGCTATGATGGAGAGAGTCCTGGGCCCCATTCCATCAAACCTTCTGCAGAAAACCAAGTAAGGACCAGTCAACAGACTTACTTGATAACAGTTTTTAATCTGTGAACAGTGTTTATGGAAGACTTGGGTGGAAATCAACACAATTTATTATGATCCCCTCATTTAACCACCTCAGGGAGTTATTTGAATAGTTTTGATTTGTAATCTTAGAATACTTAACTTTTTGTCTTGTACAGGAAACGGCGCTATGTTCACCGGTGCAAGCTGGACTGGGATGCCCACAGCTCTTCTGGGAGATACGTCAGGAAACACTGCAAACCCCTCAAGGTAAGAGGGTTGTTTCTGAAGACGGCCTAATTTGCTGAACATTGTCACTCAGCCCAGCTTTTAGTCACAAAACAGCTCCTTTGTGTAAACTGAGATTAAGTGTTGTAAATAAGAGCTTTGGAGGTGATTAATGTATCTTTGTATTTAAATATGAAAATAATGCAGATGTTTGTATTTAATCCCTTGAAAGGTGGCACACAAACATTTCCCAATTCTATTCAATTAACAACACTACAAAGTCGATATTAAAATTCTCAAAATGGACTGAGCATGACCGGTTCTGTACACTGCTTACATGGTGGTTATTACAGCAGCTCACACGTGTACTGTAGAGCACCAGATTAATCCAGTGTTTTTAAAGACTGGTATATTGTTCGTCCTTTCCCACCAGCATTACATGGTGTCTAAAGGCGAAGACCACAAGCAGCTGTTTGACCTGATAGAGAAGATGATGGAGTATGACCCAGCGAAGCGGATCTCTCTGGAGCAGGCCCTGCGACACCCCTTCTTCTCCTGTGACCGTAAGAGCAGCACCAGAAGCCGCAGTAACAGCAGCAAAAAAGACTGAACTTCTGACCTGTAACCTCGGACGGGGCCTGGTTGTCACTACGTCATTTATCTTGGTGCTTGGTGGGAGCCGCTACTTCCTGACTCTCCAGGAGAGATGGACCTTAACTGACTGTATCAGTCCACTGCCCTGCTTTGCTGTGTCCTGTCCCTGAGCCAGTGTCTCATGCATCCACAAGTAGTGCTTTCATGTAGTGAATCTCTCCAAGTGATTTCTGTTTATTTGCCACTGTAATTAAAATTGACCTGAGCATAAAGTGGTAGAACAGTTTTCTTTTGATTTGAGGATGTGTCCTGTTTTGTCCACTGTAGAGTTGGTGGCTAATGTAACGGATGAAGAAATGCCTTTACCCTGTGTCAGTCTAAGTTATCCAGCATTGTAGGTGTTTAAAAAAAGCTTGACGGCAGAATATCCTTGTACATAAACTGTTAAGATATTTCTCTTTTCAAACTGGTTACGTACCTTTTGCAGGAACATGTACATTTTCTCAATAAACGTGAACCAATGACAGAAGTGTGTTTCTTGGCCATACCATGAATGTATTAGAGGTTTATACACTTGTTATTTTAAGTAGTAGCTGCATCAAGACGCAGCGTGGCAGTAAAGAGCTGCAGTACTGAGATGGGGCTAAATGTGGGAGATGCAATCGTTTTCACATCCTGCTTTGTGAATTATCTTTAATCTGTGATTAACTCTGGGTTTTATAACATTAAACCAAAACAATTCTGCTCCCTATCAAGACGTTATGCTGAGGTGAAGGGTGGGACTAGTCAGTCCATAGACGGGTACTAAGGTAGTAAAATTTGACAAAACACCGGGTCGTGTATCTAAATCCTGTGAACTAACAAAACGAAATTCAGTATATTTCACAGTTGATCATCTCCAGTCACGGAACCACTTGTCCTTATAGGTTACGCACGACTAAAATGGGTTTGGAAAATAAGGTGAACAGTAAGTTTTTAGCTGCACTAACTCGAGCGTAATGACCCGAGTTTCCCGAGAGTGATATCACAGGTTGCCAAGCCAAACCCTCACAGGATCACAGCTGTCAATCCCCCCACGTGGTCCGCCAGGGCGGGCGCATCTCAACCAGCGGAACGCGCAACTTTTAGGGAGGCAAACAATTTGACCCACTGGCAGTTGCACTTGCACATCCATGTAGGATACTCCCCAACAGGAAACAACGTCCTGCAAGTGAGGAGGCGCCGTTTATCTGGTTGGCATCCGGATCGCCCTAATCTGTGCCTGTGTAAACCCGGTGCGCGCTGCCGATAGCTACTGTGCTGGAGTTGAGTTAAGTGCACAACTTGGTTAATTCCCAGAGCCTGGTTGCAGTTCTGTTGCAGGACAAGTTAGTCATTTTCCGTTAAGAGAACTTTGAAGCAGGATTTCAGCATGGATACAGCCAGCGGCTCTATCGTGGAGAGTAAGCCAGTGTGTCAGTGTGCCCCCAAGCCTGTGGCCCGGCGGTGGCTGCCAGGCTTTCCCATTGCTCTGTGCTTGCTCATGTCGCTGAGCTCCATCACCGTGTGTCTTTTGATGAGCTTCAAGACCTTCCAGCTGGAGAATCGGCTGCAGATGGAGATGGACAAAGCGTCCGTCTTCCACCCGCAGCACCGGGCTTTTCTAAACGAGGATGGGACCCTGATTCCAGAGCTGCGCTCCTCCATAGGGAAGCTCGTGGAAGAGGTATGTGTTGTCTGTTTGTTGTTGATAAATAGCCTATGTTGTGCCTAGTGTTTGTCAAACTTTGCCCAAAGTCTGCGTAATAACATGGAACATGTGCGCAGGGGTTGCACAGATTTGGCATTTCTGGTAATTGTGCCTTAATGATTCCCCCTCACATTAGTGCCTGTTTAAATGCATGACCTTAGGGGTGAACCATGCATGCAGCTGGACAATTTGTTTGCAGTTAAAGCTCTTTATAGGGTGACATAGCCACTGATGATAGACACCGACCTATAATTTAACCTTATGGAAAAGAAACAGAGGAAACACCTTTGATTTCAGGGCTGTATTTAATAAGACATACCAAATGAAAGATTTCACTTTATCACTTCCACAGTTTTACTTTGGGAATACACAGTAATCATATATGTATTCATCACGAGGATTGTTACCTTACTGGAATTTACTTTTTTGTGTTCACAGAAAGTGGTGGTGCTGATGCCGAAAACACGGATGGCTAGGGATGTCGGCCAGGAGTGCTCCTGTCCTCCAGGTAGCCCTGTCATCTGTCTCTGTTCTTTGTGGCATACAAGTACCACTTAGCAAAACGTGTAAACAAAACATGGAAGACACTAAAAGTCAGTGCTCTGTTTCAGGTAAAAGTTGCAGTCTAAGCTTCACTGACTGTGAGATCTGATCATCTGTCTGCCTCTGATGCTTTTGGTAGCGCTCCTTCTAGAGAGTATGTTTGTGGGTGTTTCTCTCTCTATGGGAAATTATGGCTCCTAAGCCTACACATGGCCCATAGTGGGATAGCAGGGCTCAGCAGCAGTGGAGATGGGGTGACCAGCCTGAGCTCCGCAGCCCTGTCTCTGTAGCTAATACTCACTTCAGTACTGTAGCTGGAGCAGCCATGGCTTGTGGTGTTCATTACAGGCCTGTGATAGTTTCTGAGGGTGGAGATCGGTGTGATTCTCATCAGGTTACACACACCTTCTATATGCCTGTGAATTAAAGGAAGGTGGCATTTGATGTGATGCATGTGCTATGAGGTGTCCACACATCTTGATGGAGCATCCGTGGGTGTGACCCTCATCTATGGACCAGGAAGTTGTGCTTTACTGACAGAGAAATCCTTTAGCTTAACTCTAGTGGGATTTTGCAGATATTTTAGAAGGGAGAGTAATTTCTGGCACACAGTTTCCCCTCTTAAATTTTCATATCAAGAAGTTAAGGCAGAGGTTCACTTTTAAGATGCTTATCTGCAGATTTGTGGGAATTTCCTTCCCTGGCTGTTTTTTTTTTTCCCCTTCTCTTACTCTTTGGCCATGGGTGTGAAAAGCCCAGTAACAACAAGAACAGGTGAAAGCGTTCACACTGTAAGTGGAATTTCTGGCTTGCTTTCAACACATTCTGTTTTCCATTCTGGAGTCTGCTGTGCCAAAATAGCCTGGATGGTCAGCAAAGTCAGTGTGAATGTTCACCGTTTGCATTGGATTCAGCAAGGCCAAAGCCACGGATACTGTTAATTCAGGTTGTAGTTCTTTGCTGTATTCCACTGTCTCCATTCAGTGAAGTATGACTATGAAATGTAAACCTTGCACAAAGGTGCCTGACTGGGACGAGCCTGCACTGCTCCATTAGATAACATTATTGTATCAGATGTTGCATCCCATTTTTCTGCCAATTTTGTTCAACTGCTGTGGTTTTGGCATTGAAATACAATCCCTCCTCAACTGTTCTGAAGTCTCTGTAAAGTTCTCTTTTTTCAGTTTGTCCTTTTTAAATATGGTGGGAAAACAAAAGGCTGTTTTTTTTTTTAAAATTCTACTTTGATGCAACCAAATGCCTGTGGCCATGTTTTCTGTTCACATCTCAATTTAACTGCTCAGTACAGATTTTGTAACACTTCTCCATAAAATGTGTTTATTTCTAAAGAGGAGTTTTTCCATTGAAACGTGGATTTGGGGAATTTCTTTTCTGTCTTATGTGATATGTGCTTTTATCTGACCCTTGCCTCTGTGCCTACATGTGTGCATCGTATCTGCATCCTTGCAAGAGTGCACAGTTTGTGTCATGGTTTCATGTGGCTGCGTGTGTTGTGGTGCGTGTTTGAATATCTGTGCCTGAGCCTTTGAGCACCCGACAGCGGCACCTCTCTCAACACCACACTGTAAGGAGAGACCCTCTTCTCCCTTTAGCACCGACTCTCGCCACCTGAAACTTGAATCTCTCACCACCTGGATCACAGGCCAAGGC
>NW_018128162.1:634006-666875 GCF_001952655.1 Monopterus albus
GCTATCACGTAAAAAGAGTGGCATTTCTGCCATTTAAGCTATGCCCGCTACATCAGGGTGCTCGCCTTTCAGCATGCATGAGGGCAGGGGCCCAACAGGGGGCAGCACTCAGTGGTAATGTTGAATTTGTCACTGACATTTCTGGCTGAAGGACATGCTTCTGAATTAAAAAAAGATGGGACAGTTTGTAAATTCAAAATTAAAACTGCAAATGGTGATGGTGTCCATCTGTGTCCTGCATTACACTGAAAATAATACAGCAGCACGTTATTTGTTGTGATACTTCATTAATTTTATTCTTTGTTCAAAATAAACTCTCACTTCAATTCTGATGCCTGCAACGCATTCCAAAAAGAGTTGGGACAGTAAAGCGTTTACCGCTGTGTGATGTTGCCGTTCTTTTTCACAACACTTAAAGGCATTTAGGGACTGAGGACACAAAGTGATTAAGTGTGTCAGGTGTCATTTTGTCCCATTCCTCCTGCAAACAAGTCTTAAGGTGTGCAACAGTCCTGGGTCTTCGTTGATGCAATTTGCTTTTCAAAATACGCCACACATTCTCTGTTGGGAACAGGTTGGACTACAGGCAGGCCACTCTAGCACCTGCAACCTTTTCCTCCACAGCCAGGCCGTGGTGATGTGCAGTATGAGACTTTGCACTGTCTTGGATGCATGGACTTCCCTGGAAAAAACATCGTCTTGAAGGCGGCATATATTGCTCCAAAATCTCAGTGTATTTTTCAGCATTAACGGAGCCATCACTGAAGTGCAAGTCACCTTTGCCAAGGGTACCGACACAATCCCAGACCATGACAGACCCTGCCTTTTGGACTTGTTGACAGTCTGGATGATCCTTTTCGTCTTTGGTCCAGAGCACATGGTGTCTATTCCTTCCAAAAAAGACCTGAAATACAGATTCGTCTGACCACAGTCCATTTCCACTGTGTGATGGTCCATCCCAGATGCCTCCGAGTCCAGAGCAGTCAATTTCATTTCATTGTTTTACCTCATTACTGGCCCTCAGATGCAACCGTCCCAACTTCTTTTGGAATGTGTTGCTGATATCAGAATTGACATGAGTGTTTATTTTGAACAGAGAATAAAACTGATGAGGTATCACATCAACTAATGTGCTGCTGTATTGTTTTCAATGTAATGCGGAATACAGATGATTTACAAATCACTCTTTTCAGTTTTAATTTTGACTTTACATACTGTCCCAACTGATTTGGGTTTGTATTTTAGAGGCAGGACCCTCTGGTTCAGTCACTGCTGGAGCAGCAAAGACACCGTCTATAAATACCATTTGACCCCAGGCTCTGTGTTCTTTTAGTAAAAGCAGCATTGTGACACTTTGTTGTTTGCAGATATGGACATATACACGAGATGGCCGGCAGTTGTTTGGGCTTATGTCACGAAGACCATCTCTGCTTAATAGTGTCAGCTGTTTGTAGTTAACACCCTCCTGTTCCCTCAACTTAGGTTCACACACCTTCATTACTTCCACATGAACACAGCATCTTTGTGGTGCATTGGCTAATTAGAACCATGTGGGGGCTCTATGTGTCCTGGGTAGGCAGAGTGTATTGTCATCTTGGCCATTTGCATTTCAAGGGTGTTTAACTAGTCTGATGCGGGGGGGTCAGTCAGCTATGTTACTCAGTCACCAGTCACTGAAGACGGTACAGCGAGAGAGTGTGTTAAAACAATGTAGTCATCACACATATGTTACAAAATTCTGTTTGGGATTTGGTATCTTTAAAAAATGGGAGTCTAACATGGTCTTTGATGGTGTAACCTCTTTGATATTCAGTCTACAAACAAGGCTTTTTATTTCCAGAAAGTATTACCAAGGGGTTCGTGTCAGGTTTCCATTAGACAGCAACAATTTAAATTTCCTGCAGGAGACTGTGAATGCATGCTGCTTCAATACAGCATGTTGTACTGTTGATAGTGGAGCAAAAACAAGTAGTCAAATAATTTCTTAGTCGACTGTCAGGAAGAGAATCAGCAGCCAGTCTGATCATCTGTTTGTGCCCCTTTTCTACTAAAAATGCCAAATTGTGAGGATTTGCATTTTTTGTCTTTTGTGATTATAAACTTCACACAAAACAACCTATTAGAAGATGCCATGACATGTTTTTCCTTTATATTTTCTTATGTATTTCATAGACCCAACAACCGATTGACCCTTGTTGATATGATGTGTTGGGTTTACTGACATCAACGTACATACATGGAGCTCTTTCGGTCAATACAGGGTATTAAGTGTTAGTCTATGTGAGGCCAAGAGGTCAGACCCCTGGTGGTGCGGTCAGATCAGTTTCCATCAGATAAGAGCTCATTAACACACTAAAAGGGAACACAGGCCTCCCGTATATGTGGGTTTGTGCCTATTTATTTAATCAAGAGCGCATGCTCATAGCAGGGTTCCTTGATTCATTTAATGTGCACACACATGCATTTGTTATAAAAGTCAATGTCTGCTATTCATACAGCTATTTGTATTTATTGTGGAGGGTTACTATTATACATACTGCAGCAGTGTAATGTTTTATACGCTGAGAAATGCAGCACAACATCTTATGTGAAGCCCACAAGTTGTTCGTCTGGGAATCAGCCTCTCACCCAGGAGGCACAAGAGAGACTGCTCACTCAGCTGTCCAGTTTCCCGCTATCCCGCATGGATGAGGACATGGGGAAACCTGGCTTTAAGGAAACAGAGAATAGCCCCCTAGGGCTGTATTTTATATTTAAAGCCATAATAAATCAGTCCGGAAGCTTGGAGCTACCTGTGCAATCTATCGCCACAGGAAGAATACCTGACCCTGATCCATTAATGACCATTTTAAAACAATAAACACAGGAAATTTGTTTTCATAAGTGGTTCCATTTTAGATTTGTTCCGCTGTAGCTGTGAGCTCTAGGCGGTTTTTCCTAAGTATTAATAGGCTAGACCATAGCTTATAACTAGCTTTGTGTGTGTGCTCTTGTGTGAGTCTCTGCACCCTTGTACTTCGTTTCTATTTGTGTGTTTGTGTCTGCAGGCGTTTGTTTTATTGTGCACACCCACCCCACCCAAACCACATCCAGACCCCTCCCCTCTCTGTCTCTCATCAGCCTTCTTATTAAAGTTAGCTTTGTGAACCATCAGAGCTGATATTCTTCCTTTTGAAAAATAAACAACTGGACACAGGTTGGCCAGTCGGCGACCTCGGGACCATACAGAGCAGCAAATGACTGGACGCCCGGCAGTGAAGCCTGGGATGTGCAGAACAGACACAACAACTTAGAGCAACCTTTACAGACAGGCTCCTCTAATGATGGTAGTTAGGACATTGATTCGCGCAAACAACACCGGATGCAATTATTGACATAATATCATCTTAGCTGTCACACTTGACTGAGGTCATTAAGGAGGAAACATGGATTATAACTTATTTAAGGGACTTTGCGTCCATATGTCCATATTTAAGCGCCAGCTTGTAGGTCGTCACCTCTGGACTCACAGTGGAAATAGTCGTTTCCAGAAAGAGCTTGTTATTGAGCAGCTATGTAAGGACTTGTTTATATTTACATCAGTCTTTTTCCAGGCAAGTCAGAGAATAGAGGTAGTGATGTTTATCAAGCTGCGTTTTCTCATGATCTGGTTGAGAGCAAGTCGGAGTGGCAGCAGCTTACCGAGCAGTGCTGAGAAGACATGGAGCCAGATATGGAAGCTGTTATGTTTTCTATAAGTGGCAGGTGAATAGCCTTTTATGGAGTAACAGAAAAAAGTCTTTAATGCCACCATGCAACCTCTGACTGGCTGACAGCGTTGTGACTTCTATTGCTTGCTGTGCAGTATGTGCCTAAACCTGTTTGGTCATATATCTGAACATGGTGCTGAAACAAGCCTGATCGTGCTCGATTTCAAATGGTGGATAAATAATGCCTCACTTGAATGTAGGATTAATCCTGTAAAATATGTAAAAAGTTCTTAATTAAATCCCATCACGCTGTTCAGCATGGATTACGATCTACAGAAAAAAGTTTCTAGTGTCAGTTGTTCCACTGGCATTTAAAGTCCAGTTAATCCAGTAGCAATGTACTGGGGCTGAATCCAGCTGCAAAGGGGACTCGCATGAACCCATCTGGATTTACTAGACACATTACATCTGTAGATATGAAGAGCAAGCATATACAGTATCTCTCCTTGGGCGCTGGTGTTAGATGTGTACATTTGGTGATCCAGATGATGTCGCTCTGTTGAATATGCTCTTACTTAATATAAACCCCCCTCGATGGGCTTGTCACTCTCCCAGGCCTTATTTTTGTTTTTCTCCTTGTGTCTCAGCTTTGTACTGCTCTGACGTGGCTCTCCTCTTTGGCTTCATCCTTGTTTCTGTTTATGATTTGAGAAGTATACTGTATGTGTACACTTCTAGACTGCAGGCTGTGGGATCTGTTGGCCTGGTACTGCTGTACCTCCACAGTGACTCAGTCTGGATGGTTTATGTATACGTTAACCCAAAGTTCAGCCAGGAGTGAGGTGGGGGAATGGAGATGGTGATCACACCTACTGTAAACAGACGATGAAGAGATGCAGGGGAACATTCACAGGCCAAGTGGCTGCTCCCTCTGGTGTGTGTGTATGTGTGTGTGTGTCCAACAAGCTAATTTCCTGGTTTTACAGCTGTCAGCAGATTAGTGACAGCTCTATTTTGCTGAGACAGAAAATGCACCAGCGAACCACGAGTTTAATAAGCTATGGAATGAGGGATTTGAAAGAATTTCCCAGTTTGAACTTTATATTTAAAAAAAAGAATAATCAGGGAGCTTGGTCAGTTTAGAAGGAGTCAAAACAAGACGGAGATGCAGTCAACTCATTAAGTTTAAAACCTCAGATGGCAAGAATCAGCCAGCCAATACGAGCAGTAGTTCTCCTGTCATGCCTTCAGCTTAATGTTGAACCACAGTGGCTGCAGTTAGGCTATCCGCTGCATGCTGTGTGAAACCGCCTGCCAAAGCCGCTGATAGGCCTTTTCATTCTCTGAGGTTTCTCTGACACTGATTTGAGAATTTTGCACGCAGCCATTTCCAAGCAGTTTGGAGATGTGATTCCAATAATGTTACAGTAAATTACCCTGTCTAACCAGAGTAGAGTTGTGTGTGTGTGTGTGTGTGTGTGTGTGTGTGTGTGAGGACCTGGGTCTGCAGTGGCATTGTGGGGTCATGACTTAGTTTAAGTTTAGGGTGAGGTTCAGGTAAATCTCCAGCAAACTAACTTAAGTCAATGTAATGTCTCCTGAAGTGAGGGAAATGCAGCGGGTGTTTGTGTTTACGTGTGTAAGCATAAATTCACAAGTACATCTTTATGTGTGTCAGCAGCTGTACTGTCACACTCTGACAGTGGGTGCTAAGGAAGTATTGAAGAGCGCACAGTGTAGGAAACACCGCCATTAAATTGAAACGCTTGTTTTCTGTCAAAAACGGTGTCGCTGCCACTAGTGATGATGAGATGAAGCCTGTCGAGGCGCCAAGGTTTCAGCTCATGAAGCCTCGTTTGGGAACTTGTTATTACTACTGACATCTAGTGGAAACATTTTGTAGCAAACAGGCCCTGACACATCACAAGCTCCACAGTTGCTGTACAACAAAATTATTATTATTATGAACATGGAGCAGCTAGTAATGTTGCAGTCTTCACTGACAGCTGTTAGTGATGTTATGATTAAGCTATACCTATGATAGACAGTTTTGTGGGCAGTAAAAGTACTTGTTGCTTTTCCTTTCTCTGTCCACTCACCCCAACCAGTCGAGGCAGAAAGCCGCCCACCAAGAGCTGGTTTCTTCCAGTAAAGCAGTTTCCTCCCCACTGTCACCAAGTGCTTGCTCAAGGAGACTTGTAATAATAATGATAATAATAGTAAGGTCTAGACCTATCTTTGTAAAGTGCTCTTTGTTGTCTGTGGCTCCATTTTCTAAAAGTGTCATGCTACCAGGGGTCTGCAGTGCACTGATAGGACTAAGGAATCATCCATATGAATGAGCCTCCATTCAATCCACTCGAAGTGCAAAATGACTCATTCACGTGATTCCGGCAAAACGAGGCCTCCTTTGTCACTGGTCACATGACAGGTAGGTTAATGACACAAGCTTCAAAGCGAGACTTCATTTGGGAACGCCCCCTCCTGCTTGAAACAAGCTTCGAAGCTTGGGTGTCACACGTAACATCACTAGCTGCCACTGCTACTCACCGTCTAATTGCCTGGAGCAGATGCAGGCACAGATGTGGGGGAGTGAGGGAGGAGGAAATGGAGGAACTTAGTAAATCGAAATATATTGCACATGTTGAAACTTTTTATCAGACTTCCATCTGTTTTTTACATATTGAGCAAGTACTTATGTGCGTCTGCATTCTTCTTGCCTTCTGTATGTATGGCCCTGTGTGTTGGCTCTCCTCGCATGCGTGTTGTAATTCTCATGTGTGTTCGTGTGTGTTCCCACATTTCTGCATACCATCCATCAGCCCATCTCCATTGCAAGTCTCTATAGGCAATTCTTATCTGCATATTTACTGTTCCATTCAAAAATCATAATAAAATTAGTCCTGAGTGCATTTTATGAGCCAGAATAGTATATCACAGGTGTCCAGTCAGCTTACGTTACACATAAAATATCTGGGTTGAACATGTGGACAGTCTATCAGGTCCAGCATCTCTCTTCCCTCGCATTCTTTGATTTTTCTCTCCAATGACATTAAAACCTTTTTTTTACGTCCCAGTTTTAATCTCCCCTTTCTGCACAGTCTGAGCACAGCTGCAGGTCTTGTGCACACTTTTAAGCTTTAGATGTATTAGAGTCTGAAGGTGTTGAAACACCAGATGTGTGTGGCTGTGGTATAATGATTGCTCAAGCATGTGTTTGCTTGTGATTTTGTGTCTGTTTCAAACTAATTTTCTATATATTTGTATTTTTATATGCCTTAAAATGTCTCTGGAGTGGATATTAAATGTGAGCCACCAGGGATGCACTTTTGGAACTAAGCAGGTTTTTGCTTGGGCTTGTTTGTTTGCATGGAGTGTGTTCTCACGTCCATGTGTTTCTGATTGTGTGATTTGGACCGAGGACAAAGGTGGGAGTGAGTAGACAGCAGGACAGCAGCGGGAAAGAGAGTCAGAGGGGCTCATTGTGATTCTGATGAATGTGAATAGTTAAATAAATATTAAGTGTGCACTAGGAATCTAATCCATTATGTTTCATTGTCTTCATGTCAGTTTTAATTGCACTGTCTTGTCTCAATATGTAAATGTTCTGTTACTGCAAAACTATCTTGGCATGTGGTGCTGCCTGTTCAGCCTCAAGCCACATATGATTCCTTTCACATTCTAAACACAAAGTTTGGCTGTTTAATTTAAGAATTAAACCAGAGGACTATGTATACACTGCTATAACTGGCTAAATTGGCCCTTAAATAGGGAACTTGTTTATCACACACAATGGTCCAGTAAAGAGATCTGACCCAAATCAAGATGCTCATCATAAAACATGTTGTCGAGAATCACAGGCAAGCCACCAGCGCAAAGTGCTTCTCTAGTGAGGCTTTAATGGGGAGAATTGGCTCGAGTTACGATGTTATCATCTGTGATGAAACAAAGTCTGTCAGGAATAAAATTTGGCTAATCAGAACAAGGATAACGTTTCTGACAGGGGGTTGAGATGGGAGCTTGGGTTGTTTTGCATGTGGGTAAACTTATCTGGGGGTTTGTGTATATACTGGTAGTCTTTTACCAATAAGCATATGGGTTTGTAAGATGCACTGAATGTTTCTATGTAAGACACTGAGTGGTCCAAGCATAATGCTGCAGACTGATGGGATTACTTCTGGTGTTCTAAAATTCTGAGTCTTTTCAGATTTTAAATTAAATTTAGTGTTACTGGGGTGCTGCTTAGCAAATTATGAGACATCTATGAAGTAGATAGAGACATTGATCTTTCACTGCTGGTTGATGGGTGTGTGCCTTTGCTCCGCTCGTGGAAAATATCCATACTAACCCACAGCCAAGTACGTTGTTTGTATAGTGTTTCCCCTATTCATTTTCTCTTCAGGTAGTACAGAAAAAACATGAGCTATCACCCTAACATTTTGAGGTTTTAATCTGAAAAACATTCCTTGATGTGATTGACATAGACTTTTACTGCCTATGTTCATTTGTCACTCCCTGTCTTTATGCCAGCATCCTCCCCTGAAGAGCCTAACTATCATAATTCATAAAAAGTTCTCCACAATACCTTCCTGTTTTTATGGTTTTCCAATACAGACGTGGCTTTTGGAAAACATCTGTACCTGCACATTTAGCAAACTGGAATCCTACGGAGCCTTTTTAACTAGCAGATGCCGAGGAGACATCTTCTTTGGATGTCTCATTCACTTATATGTGGCAGATGTTTTGATCGAATCAGATGGTTTATCTCTCTGGTGCACGGTTTAATTAGATCATCTGATTTTATTTAGCTTAATTACAGCTGAACTTTTAAACTCTCCACATTCACTCTATTGGAAAGACAGACAGCAGTAAATGGAGTGTAAGTACACAGATGCTTATCTTTCTGAATGCATTTGCATTTCTACATTTACATGTGGTTGCATGCATTTATGGACAAAGCAGGTGAAATTCAAGGTCCAATTTAGCTTATTTGCATATTGAAGGCATACAGTGGACACAGAGGGTGACTGTGGGGGATCTAGGGTGCAGGACGGGTGTGGGAGTCCTGTGTGCACCTCAAGCAAACAGGTCAGATAAGATCAGAGTGGAGGGAGCACAGCTGGAAGTCTTCCTGAGCTGACCCCTTTCTCCACCTCTCTCACATTCCTCCAAAGCCCTTGTTGCTCTCTTTCTCCTTGTCCTCTCTGTACCCCCATTTTACCTTTAACATTTCTTTCTTGCATCAACTCATCTTTTAATTTTTCTGCCCCATTCAGCCTATCACACCATTCATTACTCTGTTTTTCAAACAGTATCGTCATGTTTGTAGTGTCCTTAGAACATTTTTCCCTTCAATCTGATGACACCCACCCCCTCCCCCTCTTCTGTTCTTAGCTATACTGCTCTTCCTCACCTTCCTGCTCCTCCTCTGCCCCCTGTCACCTGGACCTCAGTAAAGTGGGGTCAGCCTTTAACATGTAATGCTGTGTCTTCCCTCTATTTCTCCCTTGCTCTTTGCCCACACTCATTTATAGTAGCCTCTGTAAACCGACTGATTGGCTTTCATGTTTTCCCCTGGGCCATGTTCTAGACATGACAGTGCACCTAACATTTCAAAATAAGGCCTCTTCCACTGGGGCATGTATGTTTTTTTTTGTGTGTGAATTTAAATTTGTGTCTACATTTTATTAGTATTCACACAAACCAAAAATAGTGCAAAGCTAGTTATCTTTGTGACTTCTGTAGGTCTTTGGTTCTTCTTACCATTGCTAACTCTGAGAGACGAGACAGTCCAAGTAACTTCAAAACAGTGCTGATTTATTCAAAGGATCACAGGTAAAATTAACATTACACGCTCAGGTATCTTGCACCTCCAAACTGCACGCAGGCAGATGTAAGATAAAAGACCCTGAACCCACCAGGCCTATACATTATATCCCCTCGGTTGGGCTAGCCCCATACTACACAGAAACGTCAACCGAGATGTCTCTGTTACCAGCTTTGCAGCTGGTCATAGCAGTAGTCAAAACATGAAGCAAATCAATGTGTGTGTTTCTGTTGATTAAGTGGTGTGTAGCTAAAAACATTCTCACAGACTTCTAGTACATGTCGTGACTTAAACATAAGAACATATTATGGCTAAGGCTACAGTTATACACGTCATAATAATATTAAACACCCTGTCTGCTGACAGTCATCAACTCTTCTCTCTAGTTATCCTTGACCAGATGTACCCTGTAGAAACTCATAAGCATGCCTAAGCATTTAACAGTCTAACTAGACATCCTATCTCCACTAAACATTTCTAATACATAAAGTATCTATCCAATTTCTATCTGACTAAAAATACCTAACACTTCATTAAACAGCCTAAAACTAATACAGGTAATGGCTTTCATCAGGAGAGAGAAGCTAATGAGTTTCTCCTTTCTGCTGTAAAAAGTTCCCCATTTAAAAAAAAAAAAAGGTGTATGAGGAAAGGGGAAGAAATATGAGACCCACACAGTTTGAGATGTCTTGAGATGATTGTCATGTATATTTAGCTCAGTGTAGATGGTGACACAAAGACAGCTGTTGTTGCCAGTTTACTTCTATTTTGGCCATGTGTTGATCCCTCCTGTCACTTTAACCAGACCCCCATATCTGTAAATAGTCTGCACCCCTGATGGATTGTTGAGACGGATCACACACTGCAGAACTGAGATATTATCTTAAGAAAATAACACGACCCAGGATTTAAGGATCTAATACCCCAGATGAACTGAACTCACTCTCAGGTTGTTTTTAGATATTAGCCGCAGGCCACGTCAGCGTTACTGGCGTTGTCTTTCCAGTCTCTTGTGGCCGGTAATAATTCTCAGCCAATTACCTTACAACCTCCTGACCTTTTTGTCAAGAGTGGAGCCCCATAATCTCTCTTTCAGTAAACTTTAAAACCTAAACAACTGCTGTTTAGTATGTTCAACACAGGATACCAGAAATGCAACCCTGTCTCTACCTTCTCCTGCACCCACATCCCACCAGCCCTTGCCAGCCCAACGAGCACTTCCTCTTCCCTCTGGAAACTGAAACCGCCACCAGAACCTTGGCTCTATTCTCAGTCCAGAAGCGGAGGGGGTGAAGGATTAGTTGGGCGGGTACTGTAATGGGCAGAAGAAACTAGAAAATCAGCCCAGGCTTAGAAAAGGGGAAAAAGAGGACATAAATTGTTGTCACAGAATTTTTACTTGTATCATGTTTGAATCGAATCATCCACGCCATATTGTGCATTGTCCATCGTCCCATTCCTAGTTATCATTTTATTGAAATGTATGATTCTAGTGAGTAATTTCCAGTATTGTTTTCGTGAGAGCGAGACAGATGCGAGGTCACAGTGACACTGACCTTTGACCTCCAAAATCTAATCAGTTCATCCTTGAGTCTGAATGCACATTTGTGTTGTATTTGAAGAAATTCACTCAAGGCCTAACTGAGATATCATGTTTCTAAGAATACGCCGACTTTCGCTGTCCAGGAGGCATAAAATGACCGTTTGCAGCCCAAACACTCTGCGGTTTAAACAATTGTTTTTCCAGTTACCTGCATAATGGAAATCTAGTGTATAATTTGCAGCTCATTTGTGATTTCAACAAGAGATCTCCATTTCTAAACTGTGATGTTAGCATCATCATGCAGTTTAAACTAATCTGCTTCTAAAATTTGGCGTTTCTTTGTGAAATTTTGATAAAAATCCTCTGTTAGTTGTATTCTATGTGACTAAATACTGATTAAAGGAGGGGGGTCTTTAGGGGGGGTCAGGTAGCCCTTCACAAAACAAACAAACAAAAACAACAATGACCTGGCTGTACTGGTCCTGAAGTTGTCCATTTGTCTGCTTGTCTCTTCAGCCTGTTGATCTGTTGACATGTCTTCTAAGTGTCAGTCAGCATCTGTTAGTCTCTCACATACAAAGCACAACCACACACACTCCTCTCTCTCTCTGGCCTCTCAGACTACGTCTTACCCCAGGCACTGATATCGGACTCGAGTGCAGTTGATGTTGACGTTGGAGATGGAGCGGAATCGAGTTAAGTGAACTGTTCTTGGATCAATATAGCATGAAACAAAAAGACCCTGAGGAGAACGCCTAACCTGGTTATCTGACGCAAACTTTTCAATTCATGGGCCAGTATAAACAGGTGAATGAATGTGTACACAAAGGCCAAACTTGCATGCAAACACATACATGCACACATATATTTCAGCATGCACATATATTTATGACACAAATATGCAGCCATGTAGCCATAGATGTATGTAATGAAAACACAGATTTTGGATGTAACAGAACAAATTTTTGAGGACGTTGACTGTATTCCAGCATCTCCAGCACACACATACCTGTGCACCAAATAGAACATTATCCAACCAAGTAGAGTAGGCACAGAAAGGAGGAGAAGAAGAGGAAACAAGAGTGGATACTTTCTTGATCTCATCTTTCCTCTGCTCCCCTGAGGCCCACAGAATGGCACTATTGTTGTCTCCGCTCATTCCAGCCATCGTTGATCCCTTTTTCTTTTCATCCTACACAACCGTGCTCTTCACATAGTTTGGAAACCTTTTATGATCAACAGTGAATGTGCTTCATATATAGGACACTGATACCATGCTCCTCTCTCCTGCTGGTTGTGATTGTATGTGTGGTAGTGGGCTCTTTAGTCTTGTCTACTGTGGTGTCACGTTTGTGCTATGTGGTGTGGTATTGTGGTAGAATTGAAGGGGCAGGGAGCAGACAGGAAAAACATGGCTTGCCTTCAAAGTGAATAAGATGTCTTTAGTGTGAATAAAATTAGTTTTTTCATTCATGTTTCTTTCACGTACTGTGGCATAAAGAGACATTTGTGCACACTTGAGGTAACTAAGGTTCCTATCTCTGACTAGATGATTTCTGCAAGTGCATTCCATGTGTGCCGGTCACAACGATTCCTTTGCCTATGGAAGCGCACTCACACACACTGCAGACAGCTCCAGGAAAGCGTCAGTAACATACGCTTTGACCAAAAAAAAAAAACCTGCATCTGGCTGTTGTAATGAAGAACAGTACCACCGACTGAACAAGCATCTGGAACGTTTGCAAGATTCTTTTGAATGTCTGAAAGATATTTACCTAAATTAAGAAATTCTTTACATGTTTTGGTGTATGGACAAAGAAGTGTAAAAGCCATAACCTGTGTGGTTTTTGTAATAATGGGACCATTAATGGTAATGGATGACAGAGTTGGTTGGTCCATCACTTTGGCCCACTTGTGAACATCACAACAAATATTGGATGGGTTGTAATGAAATTTAGTAGAGCCTTTTATGTCCTAGTTAGGATAAAGTATAAGAACTTTTACAATCCCTTACCTTTTCATTTAGTGCCACCACTAGCTCAGCGTTTCATTTGGTTCAATATGTTGGTTAATGACAGTCAGCTGACAGTCAGTCCAGCTGTACTTTGTGTTCTGGCTATACTCATTCATAGTGACCCTTGGGTTCTTGGTCACCTCTCTGACCAAAGACCTTCATCTCTGACTACTCGGTTTGGCTGGACAACCAGATCTATGAAGACTGGTGGTGGTTCCAAATCTCTTCCGTTTGAGAATGACGGAGGCTACAGTGCTCTTGGGCACTTTCAGTGCTGCAGAAATGTTCTTGTATCCTTCCCCAGATCTGTGCCTTGACACGACCCTGTCTTGCAGGTCTATGGACAGTTCTCTTAACCTCGTGTCTTCGTTCTCAGTTTGACATACACCATCAGCTGTGAGACCTAATATAGACAGGTGGGTGCCTTTCCTGGTTATATCCAGTAATTTGAATTAGGCACAGGTGGACTCTAATCAAGCTGTAGAAGCATCCCAAGGACCACTGATAGGAATAGGAGCTCAATTGTAAGTGTCATAACAAGCGGTCTGAATATTTATGGAAATGGAACATTTCTGTCTTTTATTGTACATAAATTAACAAAACAGTCCAAAAACCTGTTTTCACTTTATCATTGTGGAGTATTGCGTGTAGATTGATGATGAAAAAAATTAACTGAAGCCATTTTAAGATAAGTCTGAAACAATGAAATGTGGAAAACTTGAAAGGGTCTGAAAACGTTCTGAATACACTGTAGAAGGGCTGATACAATGCACCCCAGCCGTTTATCATTTTCAGCAACTGCTCCTGCAGCCCTTTTCATTTTTTTTCTAACCACATGCAATCAGAAAGTCATGCTTTTGACAGATTTTTGTTTCTCAATGTTAATGCTCAAATTGATCTCTAACTTAATCCCATTTTAAGAGCCAGAACCCTGCTTCAGTTCTTGTCGGTTTCCTGAATCCTTTGTTTGACTAGGTTTGGCTCAGCCAAAACCACTACTGTCACTTTCACTTGAAAGGATCTCAGCTGTCATTTGACGGGTGCTTTGGTCTTTTTGGGCTGTGATTCAGTCAAGATGTTTCCACAGCAGAGGACTGCAACAGTACAATGCCTTAATAAGTTTGACATTACAGTATTTGGATTCCCACACATACACGCACACACCTGTAAAGCAGTCTGGGAGGACTGGGATTCTTGTTGGATGAATTTAGACATCATTCCTTTCTCTGTTCTTCTTGTCTGTTCACTTTGCTGTTTCATGCTTTTGTTTCCAGTCAAGCAGTTGTTCTGTTTAGTGTCTTCTCTCCTTTCTAAGTAGAAATACAGATGTTAAGGCCATTTGCTGCCCCTGTGTTGGAGGAACAGTGGATGTTAAATGGGGACAGTAAAACTCTGACCACTGTAGAACATGATCCTCAATGCGCCATTAACCATTACCTGACCTGAACTGATCTGTTCCTTCCACTCCCCCTTCCAGGCTTTTCTCCCTCTTTATTTATTCTCCTTTTTTCAGCGTTGTTCTCACTCCCTCAGTCTCCCAGGCTTCTCTTCATAGCTTTTAACCCATAATCACTGTTAGTTGTTTGCTTTTGCACATCTTCCCATGACCAACCCTCTTCTTTCTCTCCCAGTGTGTCTTCAGACATTGGCCAGATACTTTTTGGAAATAATTTGGCTGTGTCCGATTTAATGGGTTGGGGAAAAGCAGTTAATATCCCGCCAATGTCAACTACAAAAAGTGATGCTAAATTACCATTTAGCATTTTTGGTCTGTGTGCTTAAATATTTGTGGCCATGCAGAGTGCTGTTGTATTGTCCTTTGCGGAAAACCGCACACTAAATGACCCAAACCAAACCCTAAGAATTATTTGTAGACAATTAAATCCAAGCCCGTTATTTACAGAGCAGGATTTTTCCACTCACTTACCCATCCGGTGACCCAGCTCGACCTTAACATCTTAGGAAGTATCTCCACTCATTTCCTGCGCAGCTCTTATTCTGCTGCTCCCTGAAATAGTCGCTGTCCGTGGTCTCTTTATTCCCCTCATATAGCCCTCATGTGTCACCAGAGGCACACATGTCAGCCTATTAGCACGCCAAGTAAATCTTTTCCAAATTCCTGTGATAGTTTTTAATGCGGCCACTTGCTGTAGGGATTAGAGCAGCAGTGTTAAATTTAGGGTTTTATGAACCTCTTCCCTGGCTCAGTTTCCTGCTATTGTCAGACAGCAGGCACAAGTGTGGCAGACAGCAACAGCTTTCAGGATATGGGTGAGTGAATTTGCCCCGATGGCCATGTCCAGACTGGAGATGAGCAGAAGGATCATCACTTTAATTGAGAGACAGATGTATCAATGCATAGAGCAGTAGGATGTATAGATAGACCGGGTGAGAGACAAATGGAGATGTGAAATGAAAGCACCTGGTTCAGAGAGTGAGAGAGCTAATCTATAAGGTCATGACCCCCAGCAGGTCTGGAGGACGGATGCCATCACTGTGGCTTTCATGACGGACAGATGAAGACAGCAGAGATAGAAAAGAGTTGACCAAAAAGGAAGGAGACTGCCAGAGCAATTAACCAGTCCTGCTTCCTGCTATGTGTATGTGTGTGAGAAACGTGTGCTCATACTTATCCTATATTGATGCCCGCTTCTAGGCCAAGTGCTTTTTAAAAACCTCTTGCAAATTCAATTTGGAACTTATTCCCCTGATCTCTTATAAAGAAGATTTTATTCCTCAGCAAGCCAACGCATCACTCATCAAATCAAATTTAAACACTGTTTGCTCAGGTCCACAGAATTTGACTTATGTCAGTGAGAGCTGCTCCTGCCAAACCAGAGGATAAATAAACTTCCTAGTTGAGCATAACCACGTTCCTGCCCGTTTACGAACAGATGCAGGAAGTCGCTGCTTGAACTACACTTGAGCAAAAGTTATCAATCAAACAGCAGTCTGGTTAGTAGTTGTTTGCTGAAGTATGAAAACAGTTGATCACACAGGTGTTTATCAAAAGAATTTGGTTAGTCTGTGTAGTCAGAACTAAAAACTACACCTGAAATCAGTTGTTTGGATGATTTATTAATCATTTGTCAGTTTTCAAGCAAAAAACAATAAACATTTCTTAGTTTCAGCTTCTCACTTATGAGCATTTGCCAGTTTTCTTTATTATATGTGACTGTAAACTAAATGTTTTTTGTCTAGTCTGTTGGATGAAACAAGCAATGTGAAGATACCTTAGTTTTAGGGAACATAATTAGAATTTCTTTTTTGACATTTTATAAACTAAACTAATAATCAAATCATTAAGAAGATATATTCACCAGTGAATCAAGAATGAAGGTAATTGTTAGTTGCAACTGTAATAATGACAGAATTAAAGACCATCAGAATCCGCTTGTCCAACCCTGTTGCCATCCTTGCCAAAGTCAAAATGTGATGTCTATCAGTATTATTGCATGAAAAATGAAATACAATGACAAACTGTTGCCTTAAATACAACTTTGTTTTTGTGGTGCTTTATAATTGATGTTGATCATATAATGACAAACTGTTGCCTTAAATACAACTTTGTTTTTGTGGTGCTTTATAATTGATGTTGATCATATAAATTTTATTTTATATCATGCATGCAGCATGATATTTACATTAATTTCCTCAGTTGTGCTGTTGTGGACTATTTGGCATCAGGGAGGGGGAGGAACCACTCACTGTCCCTGGCAGGGAGTAAATTTAGAGCGCAGCCAAAGTTAGCTAAAGAAAGCACTATGTGTGGCTCATTTTTTACACAACATAAACAGTCTGATTCTTAATATTACAGTATATGGTTTAACTGACTTTTTACATGTATTTCAAATGTGCCACCCCTCTCTGAGTCTGTGCCTCAGCCTGGCCACCCCGTCCAAAATTTTCTAGACCTGCCCCTGGAATTTGGATGGTGTCTCATTCACTTTGACTGAAGCATAAGCTCATGGTTGCAGTTTGGTTTCATGTGTAGCTGTGGGTTGTTGTAAGCGTGTGTGTGGTGCAGAAGATCTGGCAAGTCATCACTGACGAAGGCCAGGATGCCCGGCACCATAGGGAATGTTGGGAATGTTGGATGCCCTTTCACAGTGACCTGTGTTTGTTGTGTGTGTGCGTGCATGATTGTGTGTGTGGAAAAAAGATAAGAAAGAAACATAAGGGAGTAAATAAGTGACCTTGGAGAGTGTACAAAGGTGTCCTATACAAACACAGTGACCCTGTAGTGATACTCCATACTTACCAACAGCAGAGCTAAATGTACTAATACATTTCCTGTGCCTGCTGTTGCAAATATATTTTCACTATGCAGAGCTTGTTTCATTTAAAAGGCATGTAACCGCTGATACTTGGGGTTTAGCACAATTATTTCTAGTTTTCTTAAAAATTCCCACTCTTCTCACTCTATATTTGCCTGAGTTGTCTGGTTTAAAAATTTATCTTGGAAAATAAAGATCAGCTTTGGCCACTGAATTTGTCATGTGAAATGGAGAACAGATGTTTTGGGCGCAATTAAAACAAATAGCCTATTTATTTCTTTGACATTTTTGGTCTTTTTGTTCAGTTCTGCTAAATGTTATAGTCAAATAGCAAAAAAAACAAACTTCAAAGCAGTCAGTGAGTGGCTGACAGCACTGCTGCTTGCCAAATACAGTACTAACAATCTTCTCTGTACATTGTGGGAAGCCATTTGTTTTAATGATAAGTCTGTTATTGGTGCTTGGAGAATTCAAGCCTTGTGTTTAGCATCCATCATGCTCTTATCGGAACCACTGGGGTTAAGGCTGATCCTGATCGATTGGTTGCTTCTGCTGCTTCTGCTACATGGATGCCCCCAATTTGTTAAACAGACAACCCAGAAAACAGACGATTTTATTCTCAAAACCAGAGAGGACACCAGAGAGGCAGAAATGTTTGCTGTGGTACATAGATCACTTTTGGGAACACTAAACGCTCAGGAGTGTCTTGCACAAGAGGAGTGAAGGCCGTGTTAGGAGGAGACTGGAATGCTTTGGCCTGTTGTCGTCCCACTGGTCCAGTGATGGTGGTGTCAGGTTGACTGTGAGTCCAAGTTACTTGCATTCCCATCGTCCCCTCCCTAAAAAGATAACACACAACACCAACCCAGTACTGGGACTGAACCATGGCATCCACCCCCAATCACAAGTGCCCCACCAGCTTCTTTTGTATCATATAGCGACAGGTATGCAAATCCTTCTGTCCACATCAGGTGACAGAGGTGGTAAGATGGGAAGTCAGCAGACACCAAATAGGACATGGTGTTTTCAGTCAAATGGATAAACAGTCAGACAGCCAGACAGACAACAGACTGAGACTCAGCCAAGACCCTTGAAACAAAGCCCACCAGAGGGAGCTTGGCATATCTGAGGCTTATTATTTAGTCCTCTTACACAAAAGCATATTTTTATGGGACTGTACCCTTAAACATGTATATGCATGTAAGCACACACACCTACTCAGACTCATGCACAAGCTATTCTTGTCTGAAGCACTCGTTTGACAAAGTGCCAAGCCGGTTATGTTACACTGAGAGCGTCTGTGGAGGATTTGGAGGGCAGATGAAGCTGGATAACCTCTCAGGCAGCTTAATGTCACTGTCATTGTTGTCAGCTCTGTGCTACGCTGCGAACTACACATCTCCTAATGAACTTAAACTTGCCCATTATGGGAATAATGGCTGTGGGCTGGTGGAATGAGTCTGTGTGCGGCCTGTAATGTGGCTCTGAATGCTTAGCTTCACTTGAGCAGGTTTGCATTGCCGTGGTCCACCCTCAAAGCTTCTTGCACTGTAGAGCTGTAGGCCTTTGCCAGGGTGACTTCAAAGTGGAATCATGTAAAAGTGATTGTGATCAGCCATATAAACTGCAGAGAAAGACACCGAAGAACATGAAGTGACAAAAAAGAAAAGCAGAAGATAATTTTGTCATTCAAGCCCATGGACAAAACGCCAAGTTCTGCATATAACTGCCAATTTAAAAGGACTGTGTCCTGGTTGTCAGTGTTTAGACACATAAAATGGAAAAACCATTGAATTACCAGTAAGTGTACTTTGTATTTCCAAACTTTTATAAAGTCCTGTGTCAACACGTCCTTTTCCAAATTCCACTCCAAAGCCTCAGGAATCCTCTCCGCTGGATCGGTTGTTGCCTCTGACAGAACTGAACACTGTGAAAATCAGGCCCATAAAGGCTGTTTGAACTCGGCTCTCTGTAGTGATCAATTGTCGTCCGCTGGGTAAAGAGAATGAAGTGAGATGAGGCTCCTCCAAAATTTACATGTTGACTACATGATATTAATAGATTTTGTCATTTTCTACTGAGACAAAAAAAGAGCAGATGTGGATTTTAGCGCAATAGCTAACTTAAAGGATATGTGTAGTGATGTACTGTATTTTGTATTAATCCAGAATAGCTGTTAAAAATCATTCAGTGGCCTCACT
This sequence comes from Monopterus albus, assembly GCF_001952655.1. Taxonomy (NCBI): domain Eukaryota; kingdom Metazoa; phylum Chordata; class Actinopteri; order Synbranchiformes; family Synbranchidae; genus Monopterus; species Monopterus albus. The sequence continues at coordinate 653,558 of NW_018128162.1, forward strand.
GTTTAAGACACACATTATGCTGTTGCCACTATCACACCACATGGTTTTAATCTGTGGCTGAAAAGAGTGGCCATTAAATTCATTGTGATTTTGTTAGATTTGTTAAAAACTACACTGTCCAGTTGTTACAGGCAGTTTCTAAGCCTTTTGTGGATGTTTCTAAAGATTTATGTCGTCAGTATGAGTGAATCAATTGACAATAATAGAATAATTCTAGACTTGTCCTTGCTGGTTAATAGATTGCACTGCAGAACTTTAGCCTTGTTCTAAAGAAAGCCCAGGTCATTAGCTCTGTGCAGCCTGGCATGTTGCAGTGAAGTGTGCAGAGTGTGTTTGGCGTGCAGTCACTGTCTGATGCCTATCACTGTGATTAGAAGTGTCATTAGTTCCAGCTCCGCCAGCTCCAGCAGAGCCTGAAAAAACATGTTTATCTATGGCCACATAAAGCATGAGAACAGATGTATACACAGACACACACTGAGATCCGTTTGAGCATGAAGACGTCTGCGCGCCACACGCAAACCTTTTCGCTCTCGCTCTCTCTGTATGTTGTGTCTGTGTTTGTGTGTGTAGTCTTGTTCCTGTTCTGTGTGAGTGTGTTTTGCATGTTTGTCTTTTCCATATGTTTATAATTTCTTGGGGTCTAAAGGAGGATTTAAAACCATTAATTTAAAGAGGACCCAGCTTTTTTGCTGTCACTTTCTATAGGAAATGCAGTTTACATTTCTTTGTATTCATGAATTTAAGTGCTGTGTACTGAGTGGTGTGGCTGCCAGGTTGGATTTGTGTACTTCTTGCTGGATAAGTAGATGTTTGTGTGTAAATAGTTCTCTGTCAGAGGGGACTTCACATGGATCTCTCAACGGCCAAATAGGAAAATGTGTTTTTGTGTGGTTTAATATATCATTTACAAATACAGACTGTGTGTGATATCATTTGGCTCAGGGGATCTTCCCACACTTTGGGCTTGCATCAGTGCATCATGGGTTTAATATTTAATGGATTATCATTTTTCATGTGGATTCATTTCACTGATATCCCATTCAGTTGTTTCTGATTCATTCATCCAGTGTCCTTATTCTCACATTGCTGATTCACTGTGATTGCAGGAATCATCATGTAGTCAGATTGTAATGTCGCTGTTTGAAGCTGAATGTGTTTGAAGCTCTGGTAGGAGTAAGCCGTCCTCTGCCCCGCTCTCCCTTTCATGCTGTCTGAAGTGCACTGCCTCTGCCCCTCATGTACTGCCCCTACCAGACCTCCCTCATGCCCTCTCCTCCCTGGATGTCTCTATTCTCAAACCTCACCCCCCTTTCACTCCCATGGCGCTTCCTTTGCTCTCCTCCATATCCCTCCACCCTCACTCTGACCCCTCCCCATCTTCTTACACACCCTCCTGCATCTTCACCTGCTTCCCATACCGCTCTCTGTCTTTCTTTATCTGTCTCAGTGCTAGAGATGTCCAATTATCTACAGGTATTCTGGGACCTTTAACTCCACCAACCCCTCTCTGCACCCCCATTATGCTTTGCACAGTTTGGAGCTTGGTGCTGGGGGAGAGGAATGAGTCCACAAACGGAGGTCCAGTCTTCGATGAACAGTCAAACACACACCTCTTGTATTTCTTGAGGGAAGGAAACAGCAATATTATGGTGTGAAGACAGATGGCTGCTACTTCTCATCATCTTCTCAATAACCTCCTCACATCTGGCCTGAGAGCACTGCCACAAGGCAAGGTGTGTGTATGTTAGTGTGCGAGAGCTACATGTGGGACTTGTGTGTGCAGAGGGCAAAGGTTGGATCCCTGTGGTGCAGTTTATAGGACTGTTATTAGATTATGAAAGGTGATCATTGCAAATTCTGATTATTAAAGTCTCTCTATGATCAACTAAATCTAAATGCTTATAGAGCTCATGTCATCTCTTTATACAACTGTGCCTCCTCTGTCTTCATCCGCATGTCTGCCTTCATGCCCATGCGCGAGGTTACAACTGGTTTGTGATGTTGAGCCGGTAGAACTCCGATGACCTTTGGGTCTGGTCCCTGAGAGAAAGTTCAAAAGCAGAAATGGAAACATCACTCTTCTGCTGGGCCACACAAACACAGCCAGCCAGCAGCGCTGCTTACAACAACAAAGAACCACTTTGGTCTTCAATTGAGAAATGGAAATGGAAAGTTATGACACACTCCTCTTTGTGACCAATATTGAATTAATCTACATATACGATTCAGCCTTGTTTTGACAGAACGAGACATTCCACCCTCATCGGTCCATATGTCCCTCTTACAAGAAACCCTTTAATGAATCATGCGAGTAGTAATGGGCAACACCCAAGTTGCTCTGCTTTGACAGAGTGAACTATAGATGCTTTTAATCTTTCTTACATAAGCACGTTGGTGAGGAGAGGCTCATATGTGGGGAGTTTACACCAAAGGTACATTTATGCTCTGGTGAACAGCTGTTGAAGGCAGAGGGCACGTTGGTTGTTTGTTACGCTAAGTGACTTCTGTCTGATGTATTGAGCCTTTCCTAAATGTGGTGGATTCTTTGTTATAAATAAAAATCTAACTTAAATTGTAAAAAAAAAGGCACAGCTTTATGGTAACCCCCCCCCCCCCCCCAGCACTGATGGATGAGTATCACACTGAGTGGAGCTTTTTATTTTTCTCGCTCTCTTTTATTTTCCAACCTTCACTCCATCTTCATTTTCCCTAGAGAGAAGCCAGGGGGTGGGCACGGCCAAGCTGCTCAGTGCTGGCAAGCTCAGTTTCCTGGTGGGTGATAAGTGATGCAGTAGAGACCAAGTGGTCAGGGTCCACAGGGAACAACCAGGCCCTGAGGGGTCAGAGGGCATGTCAGAAGTCACTTGTGAGGAAGATGAAGAGAGAGACTGGATCAAGCTTCTTGAGGTACCCCAACACAGATGGCGATTAAGGGTAATAAGAGAAGCGACCTGGTGTCACGGTGCAGGCCAAGGCATGGGAACTACTGCTGCAAACATATTCTGTGTGTTGTGTGACTTAAGTGACTCCCTTACACTAGCCCTCCTGCACTGAGGAAGCACTCTGCAAGCTCAAACACTCCTTGAAAACATAATAATCAAAGAGGGAAGCCATCTGACTGGGCCAATTAAAAGGTTTGTTTTCTGAATGTCTGTCTGAAGCAGCTAGCACGCTGCCCATTTTTCTCTATTAGTACTCGAGCCAGAAAGTCCACATTATGTTACCGATAGGTGCACACACATTTGGGCAATCTGTTTATTTGCTGAGAATTTCAAACTCCAGGGTTGTTAACTTGTATTATAATTTGTGTTGCTCACGCTCTGCGTTTCCTTTAATGTGGTTTCAGTCATGTGTTACTAATAAGGATGTGTGTATAACTTTGTGAATGAGTGTGTGAGAGAGTGAGAAAAGAAGCCTGAGATGAGCAAGACGAGCGCATGTAGATGTCTGCATAGGCTTTTCGCATGTGTATGTTTTTGCAGAGGATTTGCACAGGAGTTGGGTGCCTGCTCTATCAGTGGGTGCTCTCTATTACAGCATCCTGTTAGCCCATATTAACTTTGTTAGCTGGAGTAATGAGATTTCTAAAGGGAATTATAAAAGTGTGATTTTCAAGGAGATGCTGCCTGAGGTCAGTTAAACTAAGGAAGTACTGCAAACCAAGGCAACTTAAATGCTTTCACAGTCCGTTAGTCACATCATCAAACTTGTGTGCATCTTTCTCTTTCTCTTTCAGCATGTTAGACTAATTACCTCTTGTCCTGTCTGGCCTCTCTGAGCAATAAAAATCAAATCTCTCTGTGGACAAGCACTTCCTGTTTGGCAGGAAATGGACTTTAGAGATAAGGTCTATTTGCATAAAGATGGCAGAAGGAGGAGAGTAGCATGTAATTATTTTCAGGGAGACGGAGAGTCAGGTCAGAGCTTGCTTCTACTTGAGGGTAGAGTCCTCGTCCTTGTAGTGGTTTGGTTATCTTTATACCAATCCTGTGATTCAGTTGATGTTCTCTTACTACAGATGACAGCCTAAGGACAGCTCCCATGTACTTGGCACTGCATGAGGATCATTATGTAGTCCAAATGTGCTGGTTTGTTGAGATGCTATCAGACATCAAACCGATGTTTCTTAGATGCGATACAGTCAAGAAATTTACCACAACAAACAGTGTTTTTACAATGTTTCTATTATGTTTGGAAATTTGATATTAATAAAGTAGTTTGGTATTTCGAGGAATACACTTGCTTTCTTACTTGAAGTTAGATAGGGAAATTGGAGATGGTCCTCCTGTAAAAAAGGACTCCATATGTTTGTGCCCGCAGATTTTTATGATATACATTTAATGCGTGATATCTCGGGGACCCCTAGCAGAGGTAGTAACTATGACAGGAGCAAAGGATGGAATTAGGTGACACAAAGTCCATGTTAGGAGGAGGCAGGAGTGGATGGCAGATGCATAAAACACAGGACTTTTCCCCCAGGCGGCGATGCTCAGTTCCAATGTTTAACATGTGGCTTGTACCAAACCAAGTTCAGTTTGTTCCTCAACCTAACCAAAAGGTTTGTGTGACTAAACGTAATGAAAGCATGACAGTTTTGTAATTGTAACAGCATGGTTATGACAGTTTCCATGACAACAGAGTTCTGGTAGGCTTGTCACCAGAACCGTGTGTTCGACTGTTTTCATGATGACGACAGTCTGTAAATCTTGGTGCAATAAGCAACGTATGTTGTTATTGTTACTGTTAGCAGAGTTCTTGTGGCCTGCCAGAACAGGAATACTATACCAGGAGATGCTTCTGTCGGCTGTATGAGAGAGAAGGGACAAATGACCATATGAGTTGTATAGGTTGGAAGACTGATACTGCTCTCTTATCAGACTGTTAAATGTGTGTGTATATACTGTATATGTATAGTAAATATTAGGGTTTAAGGATGGAAAGCTTATCTTAATGACCAACAACAGAGGAAAAGGGCTATCCTCAACTTGTGACTCTCATACACTTGTGTCCTAGAGATAATCTGTCGTTAATATGTGAAATTGAGACCTGTTTTCTTGACTGTTTTAACCCCGTACTGTTGTTTCACCTGAATTCTGAAGGTATTTCCTGAATCGTCATAGACTCTTCTAATGATGCAGAATCAAAAATAATCTGTTCCAGTCAAGGAAAAATAAAATTTTTGTCAGTTTCTTGGGTAGAACAACTTCTTTTCAGTTAAGTACAGATGGGGTCAGGAAATAACCTTGTCTGTCTCAATTTTTTGTGAAAGTTGAACCGATTTCACACAAAGCCAGAGTGATGGTGTCATTTTCAGTTGCCATCTTTGTTTATATGAGAAGAATGGACACATCCGAGAAAATGATTAAAATTATATTTTTCCTGGACCGGACTAGATTTTTATTTATTTATTTTTAATTCTGTAACATTAAAAGAGTCTATGAGGAAATACCTTCAGAAGGTAGAAGTAGGCTCAGTGCAGCAAAATGTTATAACCTACTATATATTCTATGCTGTTATACTATTATATACTGTATCATTACATTAACAGCCACATGCAGTGGTGTAAAAGCAGGATTTGACTGCTGTAGTTGGTTGAGGTGGAGCTCTGCTGAACTAATTGATATCCAAATGAAACAGTTTACTTTGCTCATTAGGGATTTAACTGCTGATCATTCATTCATTCATTCATTCATTCATTTTCTACCGCTTAGTCCCTGAACGGGGTCACGGGGGGTGGGGGCCGGAGCCAATCCCGGCCGGCAATCGGGCGAAGGCGGGGTACACCCTGGACAGGTCGCCAATCCATCGCAGGGCTCACCCTCAACATTTGCACATTAATGGAGGATTATCTTTGTGACTCGACTGTATGTAATGCATGTGACCCAGGAACCACCATTCTCACTAAGAAGTAACCCAAGGTCCCCAGTTATGGGGTGGCTACACTAGATGGGCACCATTTTAATCCTGAAAGTTACGTTGGCTTTTCAAAAAAAATTTAATTTGATAAGAAATACATTGAAATGAATTTATACATAAAATAATAAAAATAAAAATTCTTACAATGAAACTATTGATCAGGGACCACCTGCAATGCCTTTGTGGACCACTAAGGGGCCACTGACCACAGGTTGAAAACCCCTGGGCTAGGAAATGGCTAGCTTAACTGTGTGCAACCAAAACTAAATGGCTATGAGTTCTACAGGGAGTTATAGATTGAAGTGACTTCCTGCCTATGGAAAGTCCCACACATAAATCCCTATAAAATCACATTTTGACATTTTTATGTTCAGTTTGCACAGTTTAAGTTTGAATCTCCAAGATATAGCACATTAATTAGTGAGATTTGCAAAATTACTTATTGAGAGGCCGGGCTAACTGTTTTCAGCTGTTATGCTAAGCTAAGATAACCATCTCCAAAGCCTCATATTTACCTCTCCTCAGTTAGACCCTCACCAGCAGCCGCAGCACCACTCAGTCACCCTCCAGCCATCCATGCATTAGCACAGGCTCACCTTCCAAAGACGGTCTGGCTTTCAAAGAAGGACCTGGCTCTTATGGCAATGTTCCGCTGCTGTTACTGTGTCAGATGAGGCATGTTTTGGGGTTATGAAGATGTCTGTGTGAGATAGGGCTCAGTATAGCAGCATGTTGCTTTCTGTTTCAGAGTGAGATCGTCTGTGATGGTCTGTGCTCCTGGGTCAGCTAAAGAGGGCGAGGGGGTGGGGGCTCATGTGTGCCACTTCAAACAGTTTTATGCTATTATTAGAACTTCATGGCTCAATAAAAAAAAAAAATTATGTGTTTTATATTTATTCTTCATCAGTAAAAATGTAGATGCCAAAAGTTCACAGGGTATATTAGTAATGCTTTTTCAAATGCAAGTTCACAGCAGACAGCTGTCATGCATCCAGTAGCACAGCAGAAGTGGAAACAAATTGAGCATTAACTCTGCGTTTGGGACAGTAGCCGCATCTTAAGTTTGTTAGAGGCATCCACGCTTTGCTCACTTGCATCCTTTCCTTGTGTCTTAGTCCTGCCCAGATAAGATGTGAGGAATTGAGGAAACATGTTAAAAGAGACATGAAATGTCCTTTCATCTGAAATGACCAATCACCAACTGATTTCCGATAAAGGGGTGTCGATCTAGCGAAAGGTGTGCTTGTGTATCCTCGCTCGTAGCTCTTCAAGGCAGTCTCCTTGATCTTTGATCCCCAGAGCAGATTGGGATGTCTTTCATCAACTGGAACAGCTTTCGGATTGAGCAAAGATTGAGGGGCAATCCAGAGATGCTTGGCTTTCCTCAGCCTATCTTAGAAACACAGGAGCCTGAATGTGTTGAGAGAACATCATCTGAACTGAAGAGAAACATATCGTTTTGTACAGTTAATGTACAGTTGATGAATGTTTATCAGTTGAAGTTTTTTAATGACCTAAGTTGTGGTGGAAACTTTTTCCCTTCCTCCTGATCTGTGGGATCAGAAGTGACCTGATTGGCTGAAAGAGACTTCTGGCAATACTTACACTGTTATTGTGGGAAAGATACTGGGGCTGGAATGAGTCTTGAAACTATGTACAGGTCCTGTTCATCAAACTTTAAACACATGGGAAATTATATATGTTTGTGTTTGCTCTGTTTTTAGTGAGAGACCAGTCCCTTTCAAGTAGCTCCAAGGTCGGTAAATCCAACCGGTGGCCACTGCAGCTTTCCCCACACAACCACATGCAGTCCAAAAGTAGTGAAATTAATTCCAACAGGTAGCGTAGTGCCGACAGTAACATCATGAGTCATTAATCCGCTCCTTAACCAGCAACACATCACATGTAGCAGACACACTGGCCTCAAAAGTCAAAACGAACAGGTTGATGAGCGTTGATGAGCTGATCACTAACTGCCGCAAGGGCTTCACTGGCAGGCTGTTTGTAGGTTACACCAGGTCAGGTAAAATGGAGAGTCCCTGTACAGGAACGTTCCCGGACAGGCAGTAACCTCAGGCCCTGGATTTTTCTCCACATGCTCTGCTCCTGGTTTTGTGGTATTTTACCTCCTGCTGCTGCACAGTGACCAGTCAAAAAAAATCCTCTTTTACAATGGCACCGATGGATGCCAGGCAAGCTCACATGAATGCACAACTGCCTGGATTTTATACCCATTCAAAGAATTCCTTAAACTATCATGTAATACTTTATTTTGTTAAAAAAATGTCTTGCGAGCAACAGTTTGCAAGACTTATATAAACCGAGTTACTTCTGCATAGAAATACTACAACATACTGTATGTACTCCTCATTTTTTAAGCTTTAGGTCATGTCTAAGATGATAATTTGCTGTTGTAACATTGTAGATAAAAAAAAAAACAAGGAAAAGCATGTCATGGGCTCTTTAAGGCAACAGTTTGTCATTGGTTTTCATTTTTTATTCATTAACACTGATGAGCATCACATTTTTACTCTGTCAGGGGTGGCGCCAGGGGCGGCCAATCAGATGTGCCCATGCCTGGAAGGTAGACAATCATCTAAAAAATGATGCTATGCTTTGAACAATAAGTAGCAGCTGTAAAAAACATATGTGATTTGGTGGTGTAGCACATGCACTGCCACACAAATAGTCTGTCCCAGTTCACTGGCTTGTTGTACTCTGCTGCAGCTGCGACACAGTGTCTTGTGTTAAGACCATTGACATGGTAGTGTTTGAGTTTAGGAAGAATACTTGTCATTCACTCTTCAGTCCCAGATCTTTCCATCCTGACCAGTTAACCTTTAGGTGATCACCAGCCCCAGTAATCATGGGCTTAATCAATCATAATCATTGCCTGGTATGGAACAAAATGGCCTTCAGATAACCATTTCTTCTCCACTGATATGGAACCCTCGCAGTCTGTTTATAGTTAGCACTGGTGAATAGAACACATGAAATCTCAAACCTCTCACCACAGCCGCTTCCATAAAGGTCGTCTGAAGTCAGAGACTCCTAACAAACAGCACATGCTTCCTGTTTTAGTGAGACATCTCTCTTTGTTTTTTTACTCTGTGGTTTGTTCTTCCAACCTAAGAGAAGGACTGATGCGTACGGAAAATGTCCTCCTACAGCAGGGTCAGCTCTGCATTATTACAAGACTGCGAGAATGTTCAGGTTACATGAGAATAGATAAGATAATAGTAGCAGGTAATGTAATGTCATGCAACTTAAAAAGTCATGTGGAGGCAAAGTCCGTCTTTTTGACATGAGAACTGACTGAGAGTGTGGAAAAACTGGACAGCTCTTCCTTTTTCATGATCATCCTGTAGGGCCTTTTCAGCAATTCTCCTGTCGCTGTCTTCTAAAATGTACATTTACTCTATCTTATCTACATTTTCTTTTTCTGTTTTGCTTTTATTTGTATTTAAAATTGTATAATGTATTGGGTTTTTTTTATATGATGCTTCAGTATAATGCACTTTTGTAAATGACTTTCACAATGTCCCCTTTATTGTTTTTTGTTATTCTTTCTTATTCTGTCTCTGTTCTCTCAATCATGGTCATATTTATGCCTTGTCTCTTTTTTGCATTTAATTGGAAGTGTGTCCCTTGTTTTGGAGCTAATTTGTGACATGTACACAGTTTGTGGACTAGTGCATCACTGTAAAAATATTGTGAAATCATATCTGCCTCTCTGTGTGAAACTCCTCCACCTGAAACAGTGCAAGGCAGTCTGTGTATCTGATGTCACTGTGCTCTGCAGTTGATGGCAGTGGGTCTGTTTTGTGGCCCAGTCAGAATGGCTGTTAATAAAACCATTGCATCAGTGTGAACCTCATCAAAAGTCTGGGACAAAATCCAAATGTTCCATTGTTTTCTTTCTCTTTGATTCTGTGGCTCTCATTAAATTGAGTCTGTGTGTAGCTCCATGCATGCCAGTATGTGTGCTTGCACATTATGTGAGTGTGTGAATGATACTTGTGTTACACCAGTCAAAATGGGATGCAAATTTATGAATAGTTTGTGCTGAATAGCTGGCAGCATGCTCAGAGGAGAGACTTTTTGTTTTAGTTGGAACGTCACACTGACCATCGTTACATTCCCACCGCCATGTCCCTCACCGTGACTTTCACACAAGCACGTGACCCACAGTTCTGTGGGTTATCTATCATAAATAATAGCTTAATATAACCCTGTTCAGTGGTCAGGATGCTTGACTTTTGGAGTCGTGTTTGCTTTTTCTGAGCATTTTTTAGAAATGAAGTTTTAACTATCTTAAAAAAAGCAGTCCTTTACAAAGAGCCTGTATCATTTCTTCAGAATCTGGAGCTGCTTGTATCCCAGTATCTGCTGGTATAAAAGCTCTGAGCTCTGGGGAGGTTATTAACCACCCCAGTTCCAGTGATGACTTTATTACAGGAAGACAAAAGTAGGGTGAGCCTGAGGGTCTGGTGGGTGTTTGAAGGCTCTCAAGGGGTTAAGCTGCACTTTCAAGAACAATTCACTTGTTTGAAAACCAGGGTCTTACAGTCTTCCTGCCCCCTGCCATCATGTTCCTGTCCGGTTGACCTGTCATCATCTGTCCTGCACACACACACACAAGGTTAACTCATGCTGTCTCGCTGAATGGATATGAATCTAGGCTTATTGTTATCTGGATGCTCATTTCCTGCTTCTCACACCTCACTGCCCTGCCCTTAAATACACACACATACTCAGACACATTCACAGAAATCCTGGGGGTTGGAGAGTGGAAGATTAAGAAGCTAGTCACAGAGGTTAAAGGTTACTAAGTTCCTACTTCCCAGTGGTTCTGGGTCAATATGATGTGTGCACCCTTGCATATGTGCCCACGTTAGCATCTGTGTTCAAGATGGACAAAGCGGGGCTTGTGTGCAGCTGTGAGGGCCACCGTGTGTTGATGAGGTCTTAATCAGAGCGCTTACAGCTGGGGTCAGAAGGTCAGCGGGTGACGCTAGGTTTTGATTGGGCCCCTGGGAACCTTACAGAGCCTGAGGGCATGAATGCAGGGTGGCAGCGGCGCACCATAGCACTGTGACACCACTGATCTTTTGCAGTCACTGCACCCAGTGTGCTTTTTTTTTTTGCACTTGGCCACAAACACAAACACTCACATACTTTTGATTGGTCACCACACACAGACAATAGCAAGAGGTTTGTTATTACAAGGCAGGATGAGCCTACTGTGTGGCTAAAGCTGTTGCTCACCGGCCGTCACCTCTCCTGCCTCAGAGTCTCTACGCTTGCTGTTTTCTTGCACCTTTTACAGCCCGCAGATTGTCTAGTCACTTTGAGCAGAATGATGGCTATCTATCAGATGAATGCTTTGAGTCCTTCTTGCTGCACACTGCTTTATCTCATGCCAAGCATCTGGAGGCAAGGATGACTCACATGGTTGAGGAGAGTGTAGATAACTGTTTGGAAAGGAGTAGGAGATCCTTGTGCATGTTTTGTGTGTTTGTCATGTAAAACAACAACAACAACAAAAAAAGTTTAAAAATCCTCTTGAGATTTCAATTTCTGTAAATGTCAGAACTCAAAGTGAATCCAAAACTGCTACTGGAAAATTTGTAGCTCAGATTTCCTGTTCACATTTATTTATTTTTTTAACGTTCTAAAGTGCAAGAACTTTCCTCTGTGGGCCAGCAAAGGTGATTTGTGAGTGCGGCCTTCTTTCCAGTGTTTTCTGGGAATGGGAAACCAGGCGGTTTTTGACCAGACTATTGTATGTATTCTGCCTGAGGCGGTAGAAAAATGTTGACAATATGCCACCCACAGTAGGAAAAAATATGGACCGCACATAAACTATGCTGTCATCAGATGGAAAAAAAAAAATAGAAAGCAGCATCTGAGGGCAAGAAGATTGTTTGGTGTGTGTGAATGGTGAATTATGGCAAAATGTTGCATTTTCCCACAAGAAAGAATCAGTCACTGAATGCAAGCTGAATGTTTATTTGCTTACATGCAGTACCTTTAAATTAATTAACATTTCAGTTGCATCTGAAAAGTGCCAAAAACACCAGAAGGCACATGCGGCAGTGGCCTCCACATCACTCACCAGATGGAGGCATCGGTGTGCAGTCTGGTAAACTGGTTCCATTTACACTTCCAGTGAACATGATGTCTATAATGAGCTAATGGTTTGGTCTAGCTTAAAAGCAGACAGTCCTCCCCACTAAGCTCTTTAAGGTTAGAAAAACGAACTATAAAGTGAGTATGAAAGGAGTAATGGTGAAGCCAAGTTCTCTGCAGAGCGAATGGTTTTCCTCCATCCTGCTGACGTTCATGGGTAGGACAGCTACAGTCAAAGCCAATGAGCTTCCTTCAAACCCAGCAAGTGTAACATACGCCTGTCTTCTGAATATACCCTACCTATTTATATCCTACTTATACATTTCATGCAGTATGGTGACACCTTGCCATATACAGTGTATCATGTATATCCTTTAATTTGTAGATTTAGATCCACCTCACGTTTCATAGTGATCCTGAACATCTGTCCTGTCTCAGGAGGCAGATGTTTTGCATTGCTCTGACCTTTTCTCAGGATGACTTAAAATTAGAGGCTTTAGTTAGTGTGTGTGGGTTTTTTTTTTTTAACCCAATGTTTGTATGATGTAGTTTATTCAACATGTTCCAAAGTTTCCTCGATGGTTCCCTGAACATAAATACTGGACGGCATAGCAAGGATGAGTAGATGACGACATGTTGGCTGGGTTGGACTGCCAAAAGACAGATATATCTTAGTCACAGGACTCTGATGCAGACATCTTTTGCTTTAATGGAATCAGCTGTTGGAACAATAGAGGCCATGCATATCCTCTCCATACTTTGTGCTATATTTTCCCATGACTCAACAGTTGAAATGTCTTCACGCCGCCTCCTCTTGCATTCTTTGTGTCTTTTTTGCAGTTTCTCTCTTTGCATTCTTTGTGTCTTTTTTGCAGTTTGCAGTTTTTGCAGTACACCATTTCAATTGCTTTGTCAGATAATGCAGTACTGTGTTTGCCTGCTACAAGACAGCACACCGATACCTCCTAATTCAAACAAGCTGTCAACATGAAGAAAAGCAGCAGTTCAAGTTGTCCCCCCAGTACCCACAAGAATTTTTGTACAAGACGTCGGATGCAGGGTTAATTAAATTTATAATTTTTTCACTGGAATCCTAAATAAGGTGGCTCACTGTCACCTGTGGCATTGCTCCGAGTTCCTTTAATCATCTTGTATTTTGTTTATTACAGTGTGAAACACAAATCAAGAGCTCGGTCACTTTCTGAGGGTGTCCGTTGTCGCTGACATGTATTGTATGCAGGAATGGTACTGGCATGTTGTTTCAGTG